>NW_028323044.1:304953-309953 GCF_047325235.1 Durio zibethinus | reverse complement strand
TTTTTGTTGGCATGCACAAAAAAATTCAGCTAAAAACTCGAACCGGAGAAGATTTCGTGACCGTTTGAAAAAAGTGTCCCCATTTCAGACACTTTAACGGCTACTGGCAGCAAACCTGTAAAATCTCAAACGCTCTTTAAGGGGGTGTGAGTTCTCAGAGGTTTGATGAGGGATAGGGGGCCAACACAAGGGCCAAGTACCAGCACCCATCGCACGTCATGTGCGCACACCCCCCCGGCCCCCCTCCCAATCGCCGGAACCCCAATGCCGCCGGTCAGGTTCTCCGGCGGTACTCCGGCGGTACTCCGGCGATGCTCCGGCGATGCTCCGGCGATGCTGTCCCGAGTGAAAAAAATGCGGCACCAGCACATGCTGGAGCCAAGCATGGGCACCGTGGCTCAAAATCGAACTCCGGCCAAGGCCTCGACCATCAATGGCACATGATGACGCATGGTGATGGCACATGCATCGACCATCATCGGCATAGGCTGCCCTTCGGTACGGGCACCTGCCTCGACCGCCATCGGCACAAGCTGGGCCCTGGTGTGGGTTGTTGCCTCGATCACCAGCGGCACATGCTGAGCCTTGGTGCGGGCGGTTGCCTCGAGCACCATCGGCAGACCCTGGGCCCTGGTGCGGCCGGTTGCCCCGATAACCATCGGCACACGCTGGGCCCTGGAGCGGCCGGTTGCCTCGATCACCATCGGCAAAAGCTGGGCCCTGGTGCGGGCGCTTGCCTCGACCACCATCGGCACACGCTGGGCACTGGTGCGGGCGCTTGCCTCGACCACCATCGGCACACGCTGGGCCCTGGTGCGGGCGCCTGCCTCGATCACCATCGGCACACGCTGGGCCCTGGTGCGGGCGGTTGCCCCCAGCACCATCGGCACACGTTGGGCCCTGGTGCGGGCGCTTGCCTCGACCACCATCGGCACACGCTGGGCCCTGGTGCGACAGGTTGCCTCGACCACCATCGGCACACGCTGGGCCCTGGTGCGGGCGCTTGCCTCGACCACCATCGGCACACGCTCGGCCCTGGTGCGGTCGGTTGCCTCGACCACCATCGGCACACGCTGGGCCCTGGTGCGGGCGCCTGCCTCGATCACCATCGGCACACGCTGGGCCCTGGTGCGGGCGGTTGCCCCCAGCACCATCGGCACACGTTGGGCCCTGGTGCGGGCGCTTGCCTCGACCACCATCGGCACACGCTGGGCCCTGGTGCGACAGGTTGCCTCGACCACCATCGGCACACGCTGGGCCCTGGTGCGGGCGCTTGCCTCGACCACCATCGGCACACGCTCGGCCCTGGTGCGGTCGGTTGCCTCGAGCACCATCGGCACACGCTGGGCCCTGGTGCGGGCGGTTGCCTCGACCACCATCGGCACACGCTGGGCCCTGGTGCGGGCGCTTGCCTCGACCACCATCGACACACGCTGGGCCCTGGTGCGGCCGGTTGCCTCGAGCACCATCGGCACACGCTGGGCCCTGGTGCGGTCGGTTGCCTCGACCACCATCGGCACACGCTGGGCCCTGGTGCGGGCGCTTGCCTCGACCACCATCGGCACACGCTGGGCCCTGGTGCGGCAGGTTGCCTCGACCACCATCGGCACACGCTGGGCCCTGGTGCGGCAGGTTGCCTCGAGCACCATCGGCACACGCTGGGCCCTGGTGCGGTCGGTTGCCTCGAACACCATCGGCACACGCTGGGCCCTGGTGCGGCAGCTTGCCTCGACCACCATCGGCACACGCTGGGCCCTGGTGCGGCCAGTTGCCTCGAGCACCATCGGCACACGCTCGGCCCTGGTGCGGCAGGTTGCCTCGACCACCATCGGCAGCCTCGACCACCATCGGCACACGCTGGGCCCTGGTGCGGGCGCTTGCCTCGACCACCATCGGCACACGCTCCGCCCTGGTGCGGTCGGTTGCCTCGAGCACCATCGGCACACGCTGGGCCCTGGTGCGGCAGGTTGCCTCGACCACCATCGGCACACGCTGGGCCCTGGTGCGAGCGCTTGCCTCGACCACCATCGGCACACGCTCCGCCCTGGTGCGGTCGGTTGCCTCGAGCACCATCGGCACACGCTGGGCCCTGGTGCGGCAGGTTGCCTCGACCACCATCGGCACACGCTGGGCCCTGGTGCGGGCGCTTGCCTCGACCACCATCGGCACACGCTGGGCCCTGGTGCGGGCGCTTGCCTCGACCACCATCGGCACACGCTGGGCCCTGGTGCGGCAGGTTGCCTCGACCACCATCGGCACACGCTGGGCCCTGGTGCGGGCGCTTGCCTCGAGCACCATCGGCACACGCTGGGCCCTGGTGCGGTCGGTTGCCTCGAGCACCATCGGCACACGCTGGGCCCTGGTGCGGCAGGTTGCCTCGACCATCATCGGCAGCCTCGACCACCATCGGCACACGCTGGGCCCTGGTGCGGGCGGTTGCCTCGACCACCATCGGCACACGCTGGGCCCTGGTGCGGTCGGTTGCCTCGAGCACCATCGGCACACGCTGGGCCCTGGTGCGGCAGGTTGCCTCGAGCACCATCGGCACACGCTGGGCCCTGGTGCGGCAGGTTGCCTCGACCACCATCGGCACACGCTGGGCCCTGGTGCGGGCGGTTGCCTCGACCACCATCGGCACACGCTGGGCCCTGGTGCGGGCGCTTGCCTCGAGCACCATCCGCACACGCTGGGCCCTGGTGCGGCAGGTTGCCTCGAGCACCATCGGCACACGCTGGGCCCTGGTGCGGCAGGTTGCCTCGAGCACCATCGGCACACGCTGGGCCCTGGTGCGGGAGCTTGCCTCGAGCGCCATCGGCACACGCTGGGCCCTGGTGCGGCAGGTTGCCTCGAGCCCCATCGGCACACGCTGGGCCCTGGTGCGGTCGGTTGCCTCGAGCACCATCGGCACACGCTGGGCGCTGGTGCGGGCGCTTGCCTCGACCAGCATCGGCACACGCTGGGCCCTGGTGCGGCAGGTTGCCTCGATCACCATCGGCACACGCTGGGCCCTGGTGCGACAGGTTGCCTCGAGCACCATCGGCACACTATCGGCCCTGGTGCGGGCGGTTGCCTCGACCACCGTCGGCACACGCTGGGCCCTGGTGCGGGCGCTTGCCTCGAGCACCATCGGCACACGCTGGGCCCTGGTGCGGCAGGTTGCCTCGAGCACCATCGGCACACGCTGGGCCCTGGTGCGGGAGCTTGCCTCGAGCGCCATCGGCACACGCTGGGCCCTGGTGCGGCAGGTTGCCTCGAGCACCATCGGCACACGCTGGGCCCTGGTGCGGTCGGTTGCCTCGAGCACCATCGGCACACGCTGGGCCCTGGTGCGGCAGGTTGCCTCGACCACCATCGGCACACGCTGGGCCCTGGTGCGGGCGCTTGCCTCGACCACCATCGGCACACGCTGGGCCCTGGTGCGGGCGCTTGCCTCGACCACCATCGGCACACGCTGGGCCCTGGTGCGGCAGGTTGCCTCGACCACCATCGGCACACGCTGGGCCCTGGTGCGGGCGCTTGCCTCGAGCACCATCGGCACACGCTGGGCCCTGGTGCGGTCGGTTGCCTCGAGCACCATCGGCACACGCTGGGCCCTGGTGCGGCAGGTTGCCTCGACCATCATCGGCAGCCTCGACCACCATCGGCACACGCTGGGCCCTGGTGCGGGCGGTTGCCTCGACCACCATCGGCACACGCTGGGCCCTGGTGCGGTCGGTTGCCTCGAGCACCATCGGCACACGCTGGGCCCTGGTGCGGCAGGTTGCCTCGAGCACCATCGGCACACGCTGGGCCCTGGTGCGGCAGGTTGCCTCGACCACCATCGGCACACGCTGGGCCCTGGTGCGGGCGGTTGCCTCGACCACCATCGGCACACGCTGGGCCCTGACCACCATCGGCACACGCTGGGCCCTGGTGCGGGCGCTTGCCTCGAGCACCATCCGCACACGCTGGGCCCTGGTGCGGCAGGTTGCCTCGAGCACCATCGGCACACGCTGGGCCCTGGTGCGGCAGGTTGCCTCGAGCACCATCGGCACACGCTGGGCCCTGGTGCGGGAGCTTGCCTCGAGCGCCATCGGCACACGCTGGGCCCTGGTGCGGCAGGTTGCCTCGAGCACCATCGGCACACGCTGGGCCCTGGTGCGGTCGGTTGCCTCGAGCACCATCGGCACACGCTGGGCGCTGGTGCGGGCGCTTGCCTCGACCAGCATCGGCACACGCTGGGCCCTGGTGCGGCAGGTTGCCTCTATCACCATCGGCACACGCTGGGCCCTGGTGCGACAGGTTGCCTCGAGCACCATCGGCACACTATCGGCCCTGGTGCGGGCGGTTGCCTCGACCACCGTCGGCACACGCTGGGCCCTGGTGCGGGCGCTTGCCTCGAGCACCATCGGCACACGCTGGGCCCTGGTGCGGGCGGTTGCCTCGAGCACCATCGGCACACGCTGGGCCCTGGTGGGTTTAGGCACATCTTCAAATTTCTGCCGTGCCAATGCCATTTTTATGGCTTGTAAATTCATACAATGGTCCCCTAAGCCTTCACGTGAAGTTTCGTTGGAAGATGACTCGTTTTCTATTTTTCATGATTTTTGAAACTTTTTGCGGTTCGGGATTTTTTAAAATTTTTTTATAAGGATTTTTGGCCCCAAATTTTGTAGGCATGATCCTTATATTTTTGTTGGCATGCACAAAAAAATTCAGCTAAAAACTCGAAGTAGAGAAGATTTTGTGACCGTTTGAAAAAAGTGTCCCCATTTCAGACACTTTAACGGCTACTGGTAGCAAACCTGTAAAATCTCAAATGCTCTTTAAGGGGGTGTGAATTCTCAGAGGTTTGATGAGGGATAGGGGGCCAACACAAGGCCAAGTACCAGCACCCATCGCACATCATGTGCGCACACCCCCCCGGCCCCCCTCCCAATCGCCGGAACCCCAATGCCGCCGGTCAGGTTCTCCGGCGGTACTCCGGCGATGCTCCGGCGATGCTGTCCCGAGTGAAAAAA
>NW_028323044.1:289953-294953 GCF_047325235.1 Durio zibethinus | reverse complement strand
TCAGGTTCTCCGGCGGTACTCCGGCGGTACTCCGGCGATGCTCCGGCGATGCTGTCCCGAGTGAAAAAAATGCGGCACCAGCACATGCTGGAGCCAAGCATGGGCACCGTGGCTCAAAATCGAACTCCGGCCAAGGCCTCGACCATCAATGGCACATGATGACGCATGGTGATGGCACATGCATCGACCATCATCGGCATAGGCTGCCCTTCGGTACGGGCACCTGCCTCGACCGCCATCGGCACAAGCTGGGCCCTGGTGTGGGTTGTTGCCTCGATCACCAGCGGCACATGCTGAGCCTTGGTGCGGGCGGTTGCCTCGAGCACCATCGGCAGACCCTGGGCCCTGGTGCGGCCGGTTGCCCCGATAACCATCGGCACACGCTGGGCCCTGGAGCGGCCGGTTGCCTCGATCACCATCGGCAAAAGCTGGGCCCTGGTGCGGGCGCTTGCCTCGACCACCATCGGCACACGCTGGGCACTGGTGCGGGCGCTTGCCTCGACCACCATCGGCACACGCTGGGCCCTGGTGCGGGCGCCTGCCTCGATCACCATCGGCACACGCTGGGCCCTGGTGCGGGCGGTTGCCCCCAGCACCATCGGCACACGTTGGGCCCTGGTGCGGGCGCTTGCCTCGACCACCATCGGCACACGCTGGGCCCTGGTGCGACAGGTTGCCTCGACCACCATCGGCACACGCTGGGCCCTGGTGCGGGCGCTTGCCTCGACCACCATCGGCACACGCTCGGCCCTGGTGCGGTCGGTTGCCTCGAGCACCATCGGCACACGCTGGGCCCTGGTGCGGGCGGTTGCCTCGACCACCATCGGCACACGCTGGGCCCTGGTGCGGGCGCTTGCCTCGACCACCATCGACACACGCTGGGCCCTGGTGCGGCCGGTTGCCTCGAGCACCATCGGCACACGCTGGGCCCTGGTGCGGTCGGTTGCCTCGACCACCATCGGCACACGCTGGGCCCTGGTGCGGGCGCTTGCCTCGACCACCATCGGCACACGCTGGGCCCTGGTGCGGCAGGTTGCCTCGACCACCATCGGCACACGCTGGGCCCTGGTGCGGCAGGTTGCCTCGAGCACCATCGGCACACGCTGGGCCCTGGTGCGGTCGGTTGCCTCGAACACCATCGGCACACGCTGGGCCCTGGTGCGGCAGCTTGCCTCGACCACCATCGGCACACGCTGGGCCCTGGTGCGGCCGGTTGCCTCGAGCACCATCGGCACACGCTCGGCCCTGGTGCGGCAGGTTGCCTCGACCACCATCGGCAGCCTCGAGCACCATCGGCACACGCTGGGCCCTGGTGCGGGCGCTTGCCTCGACCACCATCGGCACACGCTCCGCCCTGGTGCGGTCGGTTGCCTCGAGCACCATCGGCACACGCTGGGCCCTGGTGCGGCAGGTTGCCTCGACCACCATCGGCACACGCTGGGCCCTGGTGCGGGCGCTTGCCTCGACCACCATCGGCACACGCTCCGCCCTGGTGCGGTCGGTTGCCTCGAGCACCATCGGCACACGCTGGGCCCTGGTGCGGCAGGTTGCCTCGACCACCATCGGCACACGCTGGGCCCTGGTGCGGGCGCTTGCCTCGACCACCATCGGCACACGCTGGGCCCTGGTGCGGGCGCTTGCCTCGAGCACCATCGGCACACGCTGGGCCCTGGTGCGGTCGGTTGCCTCGAGCACCATCGGCACACGCTGGGCCCTGGTGCGGCAGGTTGCCTCGACCATCATCGGCAGCCTCGACCACCATCGGCACACGCTGGGCCCTGGTGCGGGCGGTTGCCTCGACCACCATCGGCACACGCTGGGCCCTGGTGCGGTCGGTTGCCTCGAGCACCATCGGCACACGCTGGGCCCTGGTGCGGCAGGTTGCCTCGAGCACCATCGGCACACGCTGGGCCCTGGTGCGGCAGGTTGCCTCGACCACCATCGGCACACGCTGGGCCCTGGTGCGGGCGGTTGCCTCGACCACCATCGGCACACGCTGGGCCCTGGTGCGGGCGCTTGCCTCGAGCACCATCCGCACACGCTGGGCCCTGGTGCGGCAGGTTGCCTCGAGCACCATCGGCACACGCTGGGCCCTGGTGCGGCAGGTTGCCTCGAGCACCATCGGCACACGCTGGGCCCTGGTGCGGGAGCTTGCCTCGAGCGCCATCGGCACACGCTGGGCCCTGGTGCGGCAGGTTGCCTCGAGCCCCATCGGCACACGCTGGGCCCTGGTGCGGTCGGTTGCCTCGAGCACCATCGGCACACGCTGGGCGCTGGTGCGGGCGCTTGCCTCGACCAGCATCGGCACACGCTGGGCCCTGGTGCGGCAGGTTGCCTCGATCACCATCGGCACACGCTGGGCCCTGGTGCGACAGGTTGCCTCGAGCACCATCGGCACACTATCGGCCCTGGTGCGGGCGGTTGCCTCGACCACCGTCGGCACACGCTGGGCCCTGGTGCGGGCGCTTGCCTCGAGCACCATCGGCACACGCTGGGCCCTGGTGCGGCAGGTTGCCTCGAGCACCATCGGCACACGCTGGGCCCTGGTGCGGGAGCTTGCCTCGAGCGCCATCGGCACACGCTGGGCCCTGGTGCGGCAGGTTGCCTCGAGCACCATCGGCACACGCTGGGCCCTGGTGCGGTCGGTTGCCTCGAGCACCATCGGCACACGCTGGGCCCTGGTGCGGCAGGTTGCCTCGACCACCATCGGCACACGCTGGGCCCTGGTGCGGGCGCTTGCCTCGACCACCATCGGCACACGCTGGGCCCTGGTGCGGGCGCTTGCCTCGACCACCATCGGCACACGCTGGGCCCTGGTGCGGCAGGTTGCCTCGACCACCATCGGCACACGCTGGGCCCTGGTGCGGGCGCTTGCCTCGAGCACCATCGGCACACGCTGGGCCCTGGTGCGGTCGGTTGCCTCGAGCACCATCGGCACACGCTGGGCCCTGGTGCGGCAGGTTGCCTCGACCATCATCGGCAGCCTCGACCACCATCGGCACACGCTGGGCCCTGGTGCGGGCGGTTGCCTCGACCACCATCGGCACACGCTGGGCCCTGGTGCGGTCGGTTGCCTCGAGCACCATCGGCACACGCTGGGCCCTGGTGCGGCAGGTTGCCTCGAGCACCATCGGCACACGCTGGGCCCTGGTGCGGCAGGTTGCCTCGACCACCATCGGCACACGCTGGGCCCTGGTGCGGGCGCTTGCCTCGAGCACCATCCGCACACGCTGGGCCCTGGTGCGGCAGGTTGCCTCGAGCACCATCGGCACACGCTGGGCCCTGGTGCGGCAGGTTGCCTCGAGCACCATCGGCACACGCTGGGCCCTGGTGCGGGAGCTTGCCTCGAGCGCCATCGGCACACGCTGGGCCCTGGTGCGGCAGGTTGCCTCGAGCACCATCGGCACACGCTGGGCCCTGGTGCGGTCGGTTGCCTCGAGCACCATCGGCACACGCTGGGCGCTGGTGCGGGCGCTTGCCTCGACCAGCATCGGCACACGCTGGGCCCTGGTGCGGCAGGTTGCCTCGATCACCATCGGCACACGCTGGGCCCTGGTGCGACAGGTTGCCTCGAGCACCATCGGCACACTATCGGCCCTGGTGCGGGCGGTTGCCTCGACCACCGTCGGCACACGCTGGGCCCTGGTGCGGGCGCTTGCCTCGAGCACCATCGGCACACGCTGGGCCCTGGTGCGGGCGGTTGCCTCGAGCACCATCGGCACACGCTGGGCCCTGGTGGGTTTAGGCACATCTTCAAATTTCTGCCGTGCCAATGCCATTTTTATGGCTTGTAAATTCATACAATGGTCCCCTAAGCCTTCACGTGAAGTTTCGTTGGAAGATGACTCGTTTTCTATTTTTCATGATTTTTGAAACTTTTTGCGGTTCGGGATTTTTTAAAATTTTTTTATAAGGATTTTTGGCCCCAAATTTTGTAGGCATGATCCTTATATTTTTGTTGGCATGCACAAAAAAATTCAGCTAAAAACTCGAAGTAGAGAAGATTTTGTGACCGTTTGAAAAAAGTGTCCCCATTTCAGACACTTTAACGGCTACTGGTAGCAAACCTGTAAAATCTCAAATGCTCTTTAAGGGGGTGTGAATTCTCAGAGGTTTGATGAGGGATAGGGGGCCAACACAAGGCCAAGTACCAGCACCCATCGCACATCATGTGCGCACACCCCCCCGGCCCCCCTCCCAATCGCCGGAACCCCAATGCCGCCGGTCAGGTTCTCCGGCGGTACTCCGGCGATGCTCCGGCGATGCTGTCCCGAGTGAAAAAAATGCGGCACCAGCACATGCTGGAGCCAAGCATGGGCACCGTGGCTCAAAATCGAACTTCGGCCAAGGCCTCGACCATCAATGGCACATGATGACGCATGGTGATGGCACATGCATCGACCATCATCGGCATAGGCTGCCCTTCGGTACGGGCACTTGCCTCGACCGCCATCGGCACAAGCTGGGCCCTGGTGTGGGTTGTTGCCTCGATCACAATCGGCACATGCTGAGCCTTGGTGCGGGCGGTTGCCTCGAGCACCATCGGCAGACCCTGGGCCCTGGTGCGGCCGGTTGCCCCGATAACCATCGACACACGCTGGGCCCTGGGGCGGGCGCTTGCCCCCAGCACCATCGGCACACGCTGGGCCCTGGTGCGGGCGCTTGCCTCGACCACCATCGGCACACGCTGGGCACTGGTGCGGGCGCTTGCCTCGACCACCATCGGCACACGCTGGGCCCTGGTGCGGGCGCTTGCCCCCAGCACCATCGGCACACGCTGGGCCCTGGTGCGGGCGGTTGCCCCCAGCACCATCGGCACACGCAGGGCCCTGGTGCGGGCGGTTGCCCCGAACACCATCGGCACAAGTCGGCCCTTGGTGCGGGCTCCTGGCTCGACCACCATCGGCACACGCTGGGCCCTGGTGCGGGCGGTTGCCTCGAACACCATCGGCACACGCCGGCCCTTGGTGCGGCCGGTTGCCTCGACCACCATCGGCACA
>NW_028323044.1:272453-279953 GCF_047325235.1 Durio zibethinus | reverse complement strand
CAGTGGCAGCACACCATCCCGACTGGCCGCAGGGGTCTAGCAGCACGCCTACCCGCTAGTCCGCACGCCCCTTTTTCTCGATGGCATCCCTCATACGTAAACACCATCACATGATCCTTCCGGCTCGAGGAGGGGAAAACCGACGGGCATAACGGATTCTACCGTCTAACCCCCTGTCTCCATGCAAAGGCGCGATACGAGGCCCGCCGGCCCCAACCGTCCCCGGGTTTACCTTACCCGAGAAAACATCGTGCCACGCTCGTGACCCTACGATGCCCGCCCACCTAGACACCACGAGTGCCTAGGAGTAGCTCACTTCAGACTAGCCAGGCCCCCGCCTGCCCGCTAGCCAAGGGGGTGGTGGAGAGCTGACACCAATCATCCCCCTATAAAGAGCGTTAGAGATTTTCCCAATACGCTACCAGTGACCGTAAGAATGTCTGAAACGGGGACACTTTTCTGCCCAGCCATGTCGGGGTCTTTCTCCGGCTAACTCAGGGCCCCGTAACCTTCCCTTTGGTCACCATTGCTCCTTGATACTGCTCGCTGCTCCACCAACCCACTCGAAGGTGCCCGCATATTGCTTCCACTAATGGCACCCGCCAGGATACTTGGCTTGAAGGTGTCCGACCATTGTCCCGAACTTCCCCGCGTATCTTGCGGCCCGGGGCTCCCATTGCCCCTACAACATGTTAGCATCATGTTCCAAAGCTCCGAATGCACGCCTTCATTCCTTAGAACCGCTTTCCCACCAGCTCGGTCTCGACCGCTGCTCGGTTCAGGGTCAGTCATGGCAGGACCAAGGCCTGACCATGACACTCTCCCCCACTTACTATGTCGATGCCCTCATCGACGCCAAGACCACACCCAACTATCCTGTTGCACACAGCTGACATTTCCTCATATGTCTCTTACTGGTGCTCTCAAGGATTGGGTTGAGGTCCCGTCACATGAGGCACCAGGCACAGTACTCGTCCATTGTTGGTGTAGATTGGTCCCATTGTTGCTCAGCTTTGTTGTAGTTCGAACCGCCTAACCTATCTTGGTTGTATTCATATGGGTCATACCATGGCTTCATCCCTTGATCATTGTCAGGTTGCGACCTCGAGGTGCCCTCATTGATCAATGACCCTCAGTAGAATGAATGACCACCGCTTTGCCACTCATTTGGTGCGTCCCACCGGACGTGACCCCTCACACCAACTGCACGCTTGCAGCATCAACTCACTGATGCGCCCCTCTGGACGTGATGCTTAGGTCAACCGCACTCATACGGCACCCTATATGATGACCCTAGCATAGTGGCATTCAAGCACCTTGGTCATCTCCCAACTTGGGTCCTCTCGGCCCCTCCAAGGTCACCTCTCTAGGTGTGGCCCTCAGGCCAACCGCCCCCAAGACGGCACCTTAAAGCGTGCTAATTCAGTCTTTGCCCCCGGCTTGAACACTATGCTCCATCGCCCAAGCTCCTTTATCTTGGCTCAGTCTCGGGGGGGGGGAATTGATAGGTCTCCCCCACTTTTACTGGAAACTCGGCACAGCATTATGCGCAACCCTGTCTCCTCGATGGTTCTATTGCTCGATAGTTTTGATTCCAACCCAGTTCCTAGGGCGTCCCAAAATCCGCTTATACTCGGAGACCCACTGATCTACCAGCACTTTTGGCCCACTGATTTGTTTGACTCGGGGATTCACCCGCTCGATCCTCAAGGTCCACTGACTTGCACGACTGAGGCCTTGTCAACTGGCCGTTTTCCCTTTCTTGTTCCACTGGAAAACATCCTGTCGTGGCCCACTGACCACCACTACTCGTGAAGCCTTCCCTTTCGGCCAATACAAGTTCAATATCCTGGTTCACACACACACTCTCGTGATCCTCTGACCACAAGAACTCATGGTCCACTGACCAACGCAGCTCATGGTCCACTGACCATCTCACTTGTGGCTTCAATCTTCAGCCACTTCATACTCTTCTGTGTAGTAGTCTCATGCTTGGACCCGAATACTTCGGCTTGCACCCCCGCTGGGGCACCTGCACCATACATCAAGTGCACACATTAGTAATTAATCTTGCAACTCGACGCCTCCTGCCCCTCAGGACAAGATTCACTCGGCCCACGTGGCCTGACACAACACCATTTCATGGTGTAAGACCCTTTTCGGATCTCGGTCTCACTACGGTTCCTTTCACCGTAAAGGCATCACATGCCACAACATATGCCAACACCTTTTTCTAGGTGAGGCTAGACTCTGGTGCCCTTTTTCTAGGCGTCCAAGAGTCTACTCGAGAGCCATTTTACATAGGCCCAATATTTCCCATCGCATGCAACGGTGGCCCTTTCTCGAGCCCCCATAGGCACAAAAACTGCATTTGTGTCTCGATAGCTCCATTCGGGCTTGGCACCACCGTAATTTCGCATCACCAGACCCACACATGGGGTCGCATAACTCTCGCCACTGAGCCAACCTAGGCTCTGATACCAAGTGTCACGGTCCGCGCGTTCCTTCTATTGAAACCACGCGTCCGTGTGGCACCAAGACTAATCCTAGTCAAGGTCAGCCTTCTATCGTGCCCATTTTCCGCCGCGGACAACCCTATTCCAGTCCACGATCCTCGAATGCTCATAGGGATGCATAGTCCCGGTTCTCATGGCCTTGAGGCCTCTTGACATGGTGCGAACCCAGCATCATGCCCGCCCGCATCGTTCGCAGGCTCCTATATTGAGTTTACGCCAGCACCCCACCTAAGCTGGTCAACAGCCCAACTCGGAGCCTCTAGGCTCATTTCGTCCCACGAGACTCGGTTCTTAGGGCTCAGGCCCTTAGCAACAGTATCGACTGCCCGCACGCATGATTGACACCCTACATCATGCTGGTCCCGCAAGGGGACTTGGGTGGACTGCCCCAGTGGCAGCACACCATCCCGACTGGCCGCAGGGGTCTAGCAGCACGCCTACCCGCTAGTCCGCACGCCCCTTTTTCTCGATGGCATCCCTCATACGTAAACACCATCACATGATCCTTCCGGCTCGAGGAGGGGAAAACCGACGGGCATAACGGATTCTACCGTCTAACCCCCTGTCTCCATGCAAAGGCGCGATACGAGGCCCGCCGGCCCCAACCGTCCCCGGGTTTACCTTACCCGAGAAAACATCGTGCCACGCTCGTGACCCTACGATGCCCGCCCACCTAGACACCACGAGTGCCTAGGAGTAGCTCACTTCAGACTAGCCAGGCCCCCGCCTGCCCGCTAGCCAAGGGGGTGGTGGAGAGCTGACACCAATCATCCCCCTATAAAGAGCGTTAGAGATTTTCCCAATACGCTACCAGTGACCGTAAGAATGTCTGAAACGGGGACACTTTTCTGCCCAGCCATGTCGGGGTCTTTCTCCGGCTAACTCAGGGCCCCGTAACCTTCCCTTTGGTCACCATTGCTCCTTGATACTGCTCGCTGCTCCACCAACCCACTCGAAGGTGCCCGCATATTGCTTCCACTAATGGCACCCGCCAGGATACTTGGCTTGAAGGTGTCCGACCATTGTCCCGAACTTCCCCGCGTATCTTGCGGCCCGGGGCTCCCATTGCCCCTACAACATGTTAGCATCATGTTCCAAAGCTCCGAATGCACGCCTTCATTCCTTAGAACCGCTTTCCCACCAGCTCGGTCTCGACCGCTGCTCGGTTCAGGGTCAGTCATGGCAGGACCAAGGCCTGACCATGACACTGAGCCTTGGTGCGGGCGGTTGCCTCGAGCACCATCGGCAGACCCTGGGCCCTGGTGCGGCCGGTTGCCCCGATAACCATCGGCACACGCTGGGCCCTGGAGCGGCCGGTTGCCTCGATCACCATCGGCAAAAGCTGGGCCCTGGTGCGGGCGCTTGCCTCGACCACCATCGGCACACGCTGGGCACTGGTGCGGGCGCTTGCCTCGACCACCATCGGCACACGCTGGGCCCTGGTGCGGGCGCCTGCCTCGATCACCATCGGCACACGCTGGGCCCTGGTGCGGGCGGTTGCCCCCAGCACCATCGGCACACGTTGGGCCCTGGTGCGGGCGCTTGCCTCGACCACCATCGGCACACGCTGGGCCCTGGTGCGACAGGTTGCCTCGACCACCATCGGCACACGCTGGGCCCTGGTGCGGGCGCTTGCCTCGACCACCATCGGCACACGCTCGGCCCTGGTGCGGTCGGTTGCCTCGAGCACCATCGGCACACGCTGGGCCCTGGTGCGGGCGGTTGCCTCGACCACCATCGGCACACGCTGGGCCCTGGTGCGGGCGCTTGCCTCGACCACCATCGACACACGCTGGGCCCTGGTGCGGCCGGTTGCCTCGAGCACCATCGGCACACGCTGGGCCCTGGTGCGGTCGGTTGCCTCGACCACCATCGGCACACGCTGGGCCCTGGTGCGGGCGCTTGCCTCGACCACCATCGGCACACGCTGGGCCCTGGTGCGGCAGGTTGCCTCGACCACCATCGGCACACGCTGGGCCCTGGTGCGGCAGGTTGCCTCGAGCACCATCGGCACACGCTGGGCCCTGGTGCGGTCGGTTGCCTCGAACACCATCGGCACACGCTGGGCCCTGGTGCGGCAGCTTGCCTCGACCACCATCGGCACACGCTGGGCCCTGGTGCGGCCGGTTGCCTCGAGCACCATCGGCACACGCTCGGCCCTGGTGCGGCAGGTTGCCTCGACCACCATCGGCAGCCTCGACCACCATCGGCACACGCTGGGCCCTGGTGCGGGCGCTTGCCTCGACCACCATCGGCACACGCTCCGCCCTGGTGCGGTCGGTTGCCTCGAGCACCATCGGCACACGCTGGGCCCTGGTGCGGCAGGTTGCCTCGACCACCATCGGCACACGCTGGGCCCTGGTGCGGGCGCTTGCCTCGACCACCATCGGCACACGCTCCGCCCTGGTGCGGTCGGTTGCCTCGAGCACCATCGGCACACGCTGGGCCCTGGTGCGGCAGGTTGCCTCGACCACCATCGGCACACGCTGGGCCCTGGTGCGGGCGCTTGCCTCGACCACCATCGGCACACGCTGGGCCCTGGTGCGGCAGGTTGCCTCGACCACCATCGGCACACGCTGGGCCCTGGTGCGGGCGCTTGCCTCGAGCACCATCGGCACACGCTGGGCCCTGGTGCGGTCGGTTGCCTCGAGCACCATCGGCACACGCTGGGCCCTGGTGCGGCAGGTTGCCTCGACCATCATCGGCAGCCTCGACCACCATCGGCACACGCTGGGCCCTGGTGCGGGCGGTTGCCTCGACCACCATCGGCACACGCTGGGCCCTGGTGCGGTCGGTTGCCTCGAGCACCATCGGCACACGCTGGGCCCTGGTGCGGCAGGTTGCCTCGAGCACCATCGGCACACGCTGGGCCCTGGTGCGGCAGGTTGCCTCGACCACCATCGGCACACGCTGGGCCCTGGTGCGGGCGGTTGCCTCGACCACCATCGGCACACGCTGGGCCCTGGTGCGGGCGCTTGCCTCGAGCACCATCCGCACACGCTGGGCCCTGGTGCGGCAGGTTGCCTCGAGCACCATCGGCACACGCTGGGCCCTGGTGCGGCAGGTTGCCTCGAGCACCATCGGCACACGCTGGGCCCTGGTGCGGGAGCTTGCCTCGAGCGCCATCGGCACACGCTGGGCCCTGGTGCGGCAGGTTGCCTCGAGCCCCATCGGCACACGCTGGGCCCTGGTGCGGTCGGTTGCCTCGAGCACCATCGGCACACGCTGGGCGCTGGTGCGGGCGCTTGCCTCGACCAGCATCGGCACACGCTGGGCCCTGGTGCGGCAGGTTGCCTCGATCACCATCGGCACACGCTGGGCCCTGGTGCGACAGGTTGCCTCGAGCACCATCGGCACACTATCGGCCCTGGTGCGGGCGGTTGCCTCGACCACCGTCGGCACACGCTGGGCCCTGGTGCGGGCGCTTGCCTCGAGCACCATCGGCACACGCTGGGCCCTGGTGCGGCAGGTTGCCTCGAGCACCATCGGCACACGCTGGGCCCTGGTGCGGGAGCTTGCCTCGAGCGCCATCGGCACACGCTGGGCCCTGGTGCGGCAGGTTGCCTCGAGCACCATCGGCACACGCTGGGCCCTGGTGCGGTCGGTTGCCTCGAGCACCATCGGCACACGCTGGGCCCTGGTGCGGCAGGTTGCCTCGACCACCATCGGCACACGCTGGGCCCTGGTGCGGGCGCTTGCCTCGACCACCATCGGCACACGCTGGGCCCTGGTGCGGGCGCTTGCCTCGACCACCATCGGCACACGCTGGGCCCTGGTGCGGCAGGTTGCCTCGACCACCATCGGCACACGCTGGGCCCTGGTGCGGGCGCTTGCCTCGAGCACCATCGGCACACGCTGGGCCCTGGTGCGATCGGTTGCCTCGAGCACCATCGGCACACGCTGGGCCCTGGTGCGGCAGGTTGCCTCGACCATCATCGGCAGCCTCGACCACCATCGGCACACGCTGGGCCCTGGTGCGGGCGGTTGCCTCGACCACCATCGGCACACGCTGGGCCCTGGTGCGGTCGGTTGCCTCGAGCACCATCGGCACACGCTGGGCCCTGGTGCGGCAGGTTGCCTCGAGCACCATCGGCACACGCTGGGCCCTGGTGCGGCAGGTTGCCTCGACCACCATCGGCACACGCTGGGCCCTGGTGTGGGCGGTTGCCTCGACCACCATCGGCACACGCTGGGCCCTGGTGCGGGCGCTTGCCTCGAGCACCATCCGCACACGCTGGGCCCTGGTGCGGCAGGTTGCCTCGAGCACCATCGGCACACGCTGGGCCCTGGTGCGGCAGGTTGCCTCGAGCACCATCGGCACACGCTGGGCCCTGGTGCGGGAGCTTGCCTCGAGCGCCATCGGCACACGCTGGGCCCTGGTGCGGCAGGTTGCCTCGAGCACCATCGGCACACGCTGGGCCCTGGTGCGGTCGGTTGCCTCGAGCACCATCGGCACACGCTGGGCGCTGGTGCGGGCGCTTGCCTCGACCAGCATCGGCACACGCTGGGCCCTGGTGCGGCAGGTTGCCTCGATCACCATCGGCACACGCTGGGCCCTGGTGCGACAGGTTGCCTCGAGCACCATCGGCACACTATCGGCCCTGGTGCGGGCGGTTGCCTCGACCACCGTCGGCACACGCTGGGCCCTGGTGCGGGCGCTTGCCTCGAGCACCATCGGCACACGCTGGGCCCTGGTGCGGGCGGTTGCCTCGAGCACCATCGGCACACGCTGGGCCCTGGTGGGTTTAGGCACATCTTCAAATTTCTGCCGTGCCAATGCCATTTTTATGGCTTGTAAATTCATACAATGGTCCCCTAAGCCTTCACGTGAAGTTTCGTTGGAAGATGACTCGTTTTCTATTTTTCATGATTTTTGAAACTTTTTGCGGTTCGGGATTTTTTAAAATTTTTTTATAAGGATTTTTGGCCCCAAATTTTGTAGGCATGATCCTTATATTTTTGTTGGCATGCACAAAAAAATTCA
>NW_028323044.1:257453-262453 GCF_047325235.1 Durio zibethinus | reverse complement strand
CCCAAATTTTGTGGACGTGATCCTTCTATTTTTGTTGGCATGCACAAAAAAATTCAGCTAAAAACTCGAACCGGAGAAGATTTCGTGACCGTTTGAAAAAAGTGTCCCCATTTCAGACACTTTAACGGCTACTGGCAGCAAACCTGTAAAATCTCAAACGCTCTTTAAGGGGGTGTGAGTTCTCAGAGGTTTGATGAGGGATAGGGGGCCAACACAAGGGCCAAGTACCAGCACCCATCGCACGTCATGTGCGCACACCCCCCCGGCCCCCCTCCCAATCGCCGGAACCCCAATGCCGCCGGTCAGGTTCTCCGGCGGTACTCCGGCGGTACTCCGGCGATGCTCCGGCGATGCTGTCCCGAGTGAAAAAAATGCGGCACCAGCACATGCTGGAGCCAAGCATGGGCACCGTGGCTCAAAATCGAACTCCGGCCAAGGCCTCGACCATCAATGGCACATGATGACGCATGGTGATGGCACATGCATCGACCATCATCGGCATAGGCTGCCCTTCGGTACGGGCACCTGCCTCGACCGCCATCGGCACAAGCTGGGCCCTGGTGTGGGTTGTTGCCTCGATCACCAGCGGCACATGCTGAGCCTTGGTGCGGGCGGTTGCCTCGAGCACCATCGGCAGACCCTGGGCCCTGGTGCGGCCGGTTGCCCCGATAACCATCGGCACACGCTGGGCCCTGGAGCGGCCGGTTGCCTCGATCACCATCGGCAAAAGCTGGGCCCTGGTGCGGGCGCTTGCCTCGACCACCATCGGCACACGCTGGGCACTGGTGCGGGCGCTTGCCTCGACCACCATCGGCACACGCTGGGCCCTGGTGCGGGCGCCTGCCTCGATCACCATCGGCACACGCTGGGCCCTGGTGCGGGCGGTTGCCCCCAGCACCATCGGCACACGTTGGGCCCTGGTGCGGGCGCTTGCCTCGACCACCATCGGCACACGCTGGGCCCTGGTGCGACAGGTTGCCTCGACCACCATCGGCACACGCTGGGCCCTGGTGCGGGCGCTTGCCTCGACCACCATCGGCACACGCTCGGCCCTGGTGCGGTCGGTTGCCTCGAGCACCATCGGCACACGCTGGGCCCTGGTGCGGGCGGTTGCCTCGACCACCATCGGCACACGCTGGGCCCTGGTGCGGGCGCTTGCCTCGACCACCATCGACACACGCTGGGCCCTGGTGCGGCCGGTTGCCTCGAGCACCATCGGCACACGCTGGGCCCTGGTGCGGTCGGTTGCCTCGACCACCATCGGCACACGCTGGGCCCTGGTGCGGGCGCTTGCCTCGACCACCATCGGCACACGCTGGGCCCTGGTGCGGCAGGTTGCCTCGACCACCATCGGCACACGCTGGGCCCTGGTGCGGCAGGTTGCCTCGAGCACCATCGGCACACGCTGGGCCCTGGTGCGGTCGGTTGCCTCGAACACCATCGGCACACGCTGGGCCCTGGTGCGGCAGCTTGCCTCGACCACCATCGGCACACGCTGGGCCCTGGTGCGGCCGGTTGCCTCGAGCACCATCGGCACACGCTCGGCCCTGGTGCGGCAGGTTGCCTCGACCACCATCGGCAGCCTCGACCACCATCGGCACACGCTGGGCCCTGGTGCGGGCGCTTGCCTCGACCACCATCGGCACACGCTCCGCCCTGGTGCGGTCGGTTGCCTCGAGCACCATCGGCACACGCTGGGCCCTGGTGCGGCAGGTTGCCTCGACCACCATCGGCACACGCTGGGCCCTGGTGCGGGCGCTTGCCTCGACCACCATCGGCACACGCTCCGCCCTGGTGCGGTCGGTTGCCTCGAGCACCATCGGCACACGCTGGGCCCTGGTGCGGCAGGTTGCCTCGACCACCATCGGCACACGCTGGGCCCTGGTGCGGGCGCTTGCCTCGACCACCATCGGCACACGCTGGGCCCTGGTGCGGGCGCTTGCCTCGACCACCATCGGCACACGCTGGGCCCTGGTGCGGCAGGTTGCCTCGACCACCATCGGCACACGCTGGGCCCTGGTGCGGGCGCTTGCCTCGAGCACCATCGGCACACGCTGGGCCCTGGTGCGGTCGGTTGCCTCGAGCACCATCGGCACACGCTGGGCCCTGGTGCGGCAGGTTGCCTCGACCATCATCGGCAGCCTCGACCACCATCGGCACACGCTGGGCCCTGGTGCGGGCGGTTGCCTCGACCACCATCGGCACACGCTGGGCCCTGGTGCGGTCGGTTGCCTCGAGCACCATCGGCACACGCTGGGCCCTGGTGCGGCAGGTTGCCTCGAGCACCATCGGCACACGCTGGGCCCTGGTGCGGCAGGTTGCCTCGACCACCATCGGCACACGCTGGGCCCTGGTGCGGGCGGTTGCCTCGACCACCATCGGCACACGCTGGGCCCTGGTGCGGGCGCTTGCCTCGAGCACCATCCGCACACGCTGGGCCCTGGTGCGGCAGGTTGCCTCGAGCACCATCGGCACACGCTGGGCCCTGGTGCGGCAGGTTGCCTCGAGCACCATCGGCACACGCTGGGCCCTGGTGCGGGAGCTTGCCTCGAGCGCCATCGGCACACGCTGGGCCCTGGTGCGGCAGGTTGCCTCGAGCCCCATCGGCACACGCTGGGCCCTGGTGCGGTCGGTTGCCTCGAGCACCATCGGCACACGCTGGGCGCTGGTGCGGGCGCTTGCCTCGACCAGCATCGGCACACGCTGGGCCCTGGTGCGGCAGGTTGCCTCGATCACCATCGGCACACGCTGGGCCCTGGTGCGACAGGTTGCCTCGAGCACCATCGGCACACTATCGGCCCTGGTGCGGGCGGTTGCCTCGACCACCGTCGGCACACGCTGGGCCCTGGTGCGGGCGCTTGCCTCGAGCACCATCGGCACACGCTGGGCCCTGGTGCGGCAGGTTGCCTCGAGCACCATCGGCACACGCTGGGCCCTGGTGCGGGAGCTTGCCTCGAGCGCCATCGGCACACGCTGGGCCCTGGTGCGGCAGGTTGCCTCGAGCACCATCGGCACACGCTGGGCCCTGGTGCGGTCGGTTGCCTCGAGCACCATCGGCACACGCTGGGCCCTGGTGCGGCAGGTTGCCTCGACCACCATCGGCACACGCTGGGCCCTGGTGCGGGCGCTTGCCTCGACCACCATCGGCACACGCTGGGCCCTGGTGCGGGCGCTTGCCTCGACCACCATCGGCACACGCTGGGCCCTGGTGCGGCAGGTTGCCTCGACCACCATCGGCACACGCTGGGCCCTGGTGCGGGCGCTTGCCTCGAGCACCATCGGCACACGCTGGGCCCTGGTGCGGTCGGTTGCCTCGAGCACCATCGGCACACGCTGGGCCCTGGTGCGGCAGGTTGCCTCGACCATCATCGGCAGCCTCGACCACCATCGGCACACGCTGGGCCCTGGTGCGGGCGGTTGCCTCGACCACCATCGGCACACGCTGGGCCCTGGTGCGGTCGGTTGCCTCGAGCACCATCGGCACACGCTGGGCCCTGGTGCGGCAGGTTGCCTCGAGCACCATCGGCACACGCTGGGCCCTGGTGCGGCAGGTTGCCTCGACCACCATCGGCACACGCTGGGCCCTGGTGCGGGCGGTTGCCTCGACCACCATCGGCACACGCTGGGCCCTGGTGCGGGCGCTTGCCTCGAGCACCATCCGCACACGCTGGGCCCTGGTGCGGCAGGTTGCCTCGAGCACCATCGGCACACGCTGGGCCCTGGTGCGGCAGGTTGCCTCGAGCACCATCGGCACACGCTGGGCCCTGGTGCGGGAGCTTGCCTCGAGCGCCATCGGCACACGCTGGGCCCTGGTGCGGCAGGTTGCCTCGAGCACCATCGGCACACGCTGGGCCCTGGTGCGGTCGGTTGCCTCGAGCACCATCGGCACACGCTGGGCGCTGGTGCGGGCGCTTGCCTCGACCAGCATCGGCACACGCTGGGCCCTGGTGCGGCAGGTTGCCTCGATCACCATCGGCACACGCTGGGCCCTGGTGCGACAGGTTGCCTCGAGCACCATCGGCACACTATCGGCCCTGGTGCGGGCGGTTGCCTCGACCACCGTCGGCACACGCTGGGCCCTGGTGCGGGCGCTTGCCTCGAGCACCATCGGCACACGCTGGGCCCTGGTGCGGGCGGTTGCCTCGAGCACCATCGGCACACGCTGGGCCCTGGTGGGTTTAGGCACATCTTCAAATTTCTGCCGTGCCAATGCCATTTTTATGGCTTGTAAATTCATACAATGGTCCCCTAAGCCTTCACGTGAAGTTTCGTTGGAAGATGACTCGTTTTCTATTTTTCATGATTTTTGAAACTTTTTGCGGTTCGGGATTTTTTAAAATTTTTTTATAAGGATTTTTGGCCCCAAATTTTGTAGGCATGATCCTTATATTTTTGTTGGCATGCACAAAAAAATTCAGCTAAAAACTCGAAGTAGAGAAGATTTTGTGACCGTTTGAAAAAAGTGTCCCCATTTCAGACACTTTAACGGCTACTGGTAGCAAACCTGTAAAATCTCAAATGCTCTTTAAGGGGGTGTGAATTCTCAGAGGTTTGATGAGGGATAGGGGGCCAACACAAGGCCAAGTACCAGCACCCATCGCACATCATGTGCGCACACCCCCCCGGCCCCCCTCCCAATCGCCGGAACCCCAATGCCGCCGGTCAGGTTCTCCGGCGGTACTCCGGCGATGCTCCGGCGATGCTGTCCCGAGTGAAAAAAATGCGGCACCAGCACATGCTGGAGCCAAGCATGGGCACCGTGGCTCAAAATCGAACTTCGGCCAAGGCCTCGACCATCAATGGCACATGATGACGCATGGTGATGGCACATGCATCGACCATCATCGGCATAGGCTGCCCTTCGGTACGGGCACTTGCCTCGACCGCCATCGGCACAAGCTGGGCCCTGGTGTGGGTTGTTGCCTCGATCACAATCGGCACATGCTGAGCCTTGGTGCGGGCGGTTGCCTCGAGCACCATCGGCAGACCCTGGGCCCTGG
>NW_028323044.1:237453-247453 GCF_047325235.1 Durio zibethinus | reverse complement strand
CAGCGGCACATGCTGAGCCTTGGTGCGGGCGGTTGCCTCGAGCACCATCGGCAGACCCTGGGCCCTGGTGCGGCCGGTTGCCCCGATAACCATCGGCACACGCTGGGCCCTGGAGCGGCCGGTTGCCTCGATCACCATCGGCAAAAGCTGGGCCCTGGTGCGGGCGCTTGCCTCGACCACCATCGGCACACGCTGGGCACTGGTGCGGGCGCTTGCCTCGACCACCATCGGCACACGCTGGGCCCTGGTGCGGGCGCCTGCCTCGATCACCATCGGCACACGCTGGGCCCTGGTGCGGGCGGTTGCCCCCAGCACCATCGGCACACGTTGGGCCCTGGTGCGGGCGCTTGCCTCGACCACCATCGGCACACGCTGGGCCCTGGTGCGACAGGTTGCCTCGACCACCATCGGCACACGCTGGGCCCTGGTGCGGGCGCTTGCCTCGACCACCATCGGCACACGCTCGGCCCTGGTGCGGTCGGTTGCCTCGAGCACCATCGGCACACGCTGGGCCCTGGTGCGGGCGGTTGCCTCGACCACCATCGGCACACGCTGGGCCCTGGTGCGGGCGCTTGCCTCGACCACCATCGACACACGCTGGGCCCTGGTGCGGCCGGTTGCCTCGAGCACCATCGGCACACGCTGGGCCCTGGTGCGGTCGGTTGCCTCGACCACCATCGGCACACGCTGGGCCCTGGTGCGGGCGCTTGCCTCGACCACCATCGGCACACGCTGGGCCCTGGTGCGGCAGGTTGCCTCGACCACCATCGGCACACGCTGGGCCCTGGTGCGGCAGGTTGCCTCGAGCACCATCGGCACACGCTGGGCCCTGGTGCGGTCGGTTGCCTCGAACACCATCGGCACACGCTGGGCCCTGGTGCGGCAGCTTGCCTCGACCACCATCGGCACACGCTGGGCCCTGGTGCGGCCGGTTGCCTCGAGCACCATCGGCACACGCTCGGCCCTGGTGCGGCAGGTTGCCTCGACCACCATCGGCAGCCTCGACCACCATCGGCACACGCTGGGCCCTGGTGCGGGCGCTTGCCTCGACCACCATCGGCACACGCTCCGCCCTGGTGCGGTCGGTTGCCTCGAGCACCATCGGCACACGCTGGGCCCTGGTGCGGCAGGTTGCCTCGACCACCATCGGCACACGCTGGGCCCTGGTGCGGGCGCTTGCCTCGACCACCATCGGCACACGCTCCGCCCTGGTGCGGTCGGTTGCCTCGAGCACCATCGGCACACGCTGGGCCCTGGTGCGGCAGGTTGCCTCGACCACCATCGGCACACGCTGGGCCCTGGTGCGGGCGCTTGCCTCGACCACCATCGGCACACGCTGGGCCCTGGTGCGGGCGCTTGCCTCGACCACCATCGGCACACGCTGGGCCCTGGTGCGGCAGGTTGCCTCGACCACCATCGGCACACGCTGGGCCCTGGTGCGGGCGCTTGCCTCGAGCACCATCGGCACACGCTGGGCCCTGGTGCGGTCGGTTGCCTCGAGCACCATCGGCACACGCTGGGCCCTGGTGCGGCAGGTTGCCTCGACCATCATCGGCAGCCTCGACCACCATCGGCACACGCTGGGCCCTGGTGCGGGCGGTTGCCTCGACCACCATCGGCACACGCTGGGCCCTGGTGCGGTCGGTTGCCTCGAGCACCATCGGCACACGCTGGGCCCTGGTGCGGCAGGTTGCCTCGAGCACCATCGGCACACGCTGGGCCCTGGTGCGGCAGGTTGCCTCGACCACCATCGGCACACGCTGGGCCCTGGTGCGGGCGGTTGCCTCGACCACCATCGGCACACGCTGGGCCCTGGTGCGGGCGCTTGCCTCGAGCACCATCCGCACACGCTGGGCCCTGGTGCGGCAGGTTGCCTCGAGCACCATCGGCACACGCTGGGCCCTGGTGCGGCAGGTTGCCTCGAGCACCATCGGCACACGCTGGGCCCTGGTGCGGGAGCTTGCCTCGAGCGCCATCGGCACACGCTGGGCCCTGGTGCGGCAGGTTGCCTCGAGCCCCATCGGCACACGCTGGGCCCTGGTGCGGTCGGTTGCCTCGAGCACCATCGGCACACGCTGGGCGCTGGTGCGGGCGCTTGCCTCGACCAGCATCGGCACACGCTGGGCCCTGGTGCGGCAGGTTGCCTCGATCACCATCGGCACACGCTGGGCCCTGGTGCGACAGGTTGCCTCGAGCACCATCGGCACACTATCGGCCCTGGTGCGGGCGGTTGCCTCGACCACCGTCGGCACACGCTGGGCCCTGGTGCGGGCGCTTGCCTCGAGCACCATCGGCACACGCTGGGCCCTGGTGCGGCAGGTTGCCTCGAGCACCATCGGCACACGCTGGGCCCTGGTGCGGGAGCTTGCCTCGAGCGCCATCGGCACACGCTGGGCCCTGGTGCGGCAGGTTGCCTCGAGCACCATCGGCACACGCTGGGCCCTGGTGCGGTCGGTTGCCTCGAGCACCATCGGCACACGCTGGGCCCTGGTGCGGCAGGTTGCCTCGACCACCATCGGCACACGCTGGGCCCTGGTGCGGGCGCTTGCCTCGACCACCATCGGCACACGCTGGGCCCTGGTGCGGGCGCTTGCCTCGACCACCATCGGCACACGCTGGGCCCTGGTGCGGCAGGTTGCCTCGACCACCATCGGCACACGCTGGGCCCTTGTGCGGGCGCTTGCCTCGAGCACCATCGGCACACGCTGGGCCCTGGTGCGGTCGGTTGCCTCGAGCACCATCGGCACACGCTGGGCCCTGGTGCGGCAGGTTGCCTCGACCATCATCGGCAGCCTCGACCACCATCGGCACACGCTGGGCCCTGGTGCGGGCGGTTGCCTCGACCACCATCGGCACACGCTGGGCCCTGGTGCGGTCGGTTGCCTCGAGCACCATCGGCACACGCTGGGCCCTGGTGCGGCAGGTTGCCTCGAGCACCATCGGCACACGCTGGGCCCTGGTGCGGCAGGTTGCCTCGACCACCATCGGCACACGCTGGGCCCTGGTGCGGGCGGTTGCCTCGACCACCATCGGCACACGCTGGGCCCTGGTGCGGGCGCTTGCCTCGAGCACCATCCGCACACGCTGGGCCCTGGTGCGGCAGGTTGCCTCGAGCACCATCGGCACACGCTGGGCCCTGGTGCGGCAGGTTGCCTCGAGCACCATCGGCACACGCTGGGCCCTGGTGCGGGAGCTTGCCTCGAGCGCCATCGGCACACGCTGGGCCCTGGTGCGGCAGGTTGCCTCGAGCACCATCGGCACACGCTGGGCCCTGGTGCGGTCGGTTGCCTCGAGCACCATCGGCACACGCTGGGCGCTGGTGCGGGCGCTTGCCTCGACCAGCATCGGCACACGCTGGGCCCTGGTGCGGCAGGTTGCCTCGATCACCATCGGCACACGCTGGGCCCTGGTGCGACAGGTTGCCTCGAGCACCATCGGCACACTATCGGCCCTGGTGCGGGCGGTTGCCTCGACCACCGTCGGCACACGCTGGGCCCTGGTGCGGGCGCTTGCCTCGAGCACCATCGGCACACGCTGGGCCCTGGTGCGGGCGGTTGCCTCGAGCACCATCGGCACACGCTGGGCCCTGGTGGGTTTAGGCACATCTTCAAATTTCTGCCGTGCCAATGCCATTTTTATGGCTTGTAAATTCATACAATGGTCCCCTAAGCCTTCACGAGAAGTTTCGTTGGAAGATGACTCGTTTTCTATTTTTCATGATTTTTGAAACTTTTTGCGGTTCGGGATTTTTTAAAATTTTTTTATAAGGATTTTTGGCCCCAAATTTTGTAGGCATGATCCTTATATTTTTGTTGGCATGCACAAAAAAATTCAGCTAAAAACTCGAAGTAGAGAAGATTTTGTGACCGTTTGAAAAAAGTGTCCCCATTTCAGACACTTTAACGGCTACTGGTAGCAAACCTGTAAAATCTCAAATGCTCTTTAAGGGGGTGTGAATTCTCAGAGGTTTGATGAGGGATAGGGGGCCAACACAAGGCCAAGTACCAGCACCCATCGCACATCATGTGCGCACACCCCCCCGGCCCCCCTCCCAATCGCCGGAACCCCAATGCCGCCGGTCAGGTTCTCCGGCGGTACTCCGGCGATGCTCCGGCGATGCTGTCCCGAGTGAAAAAAATGCGGCACCAGCACATGCTGGAGCCAAGCATGGGCACCGTGGCTCAAAATCGAACTTCGGCCAAGGCCTCGACCATCAATGGCACATGATGACGCATGGTGATGGCACATGCATCGACCATCATCGGCATAGGCTGCCCTTCGGTACGGGCACTTGCCTCGACCGCCATCGGCACAAGCTGGGCCCTGGTGTGGGTTGTTGCCTCGATCACAATCGGCACATGCTGAGCCTTGGTGCGGGCGGTTGCCTCGAGCACCATCGGCAGACCCTGGGCCCTGGTGCGGCCGGTTGCCCCGATAACCATCGACACACGCTGGGCCCTGGGGCGGGCGCTTGCCCCCAGCACCATCGGCACACGCTGGGCCCTGGTGCGGGCGCTTGCCTCGACCACCATCGGCACACGCTGGGCACTGGTGCGGGCGCTTGCCTCGACCACCATCGGCACACGCTGGGCCCTGGTGCGGGCGCTTGCCCCCAGCACCATCGGCACACGCTGGGCCCTGGTGCGGGCGGTTGCCCCCAGCACCATCGGCACACGCAGGGCCCTGGTGCGGGCGGTTGCCCCGAACACCATCGGCACAAGTCGGCCCTTGGTGCGGGCTCCTGGCTCGACCACCATCGGCACACGCTGGGCCCTGGTGCGGGCGGTTGCCTCGAACACCATCGGCACACGGCGGCCCTTGGTGCGGCCGGTTGCCTCGACCACCATCGGCACACGCTCGGCCTTGGTGAGGGCGCTTGCCTCGACCACCATCGGCACACGCTGGGCCCTGGTGCGGGCGCTTGCCTCGACCACCATCGGCACACGCTCGGCCCTGGTGCGGGCGCTTGCCTCGACCACCATCGGCACACGCTGGGCCCTGGTGCGGGCGGTTGCCTCGACCACCATCGGCACACGCTCGACCTTGGTGAGGGCGCTTGCCTCGACCACCATCGGCACACGTTGGGCCCTGGTGCGGGCGCTTGCCTCGACCACCATCGGCACACGCTCGGTGTCACGGTCCGCGCGTTCCTCCTATTGAAACCACGCGTCCGTGTGGCACCAAGACTAATCCTAGTCAAGGTCAGCCTTCTATCGTGCCCATTTTTCGTCGCGGACAACCCTATTCCAGTCCACGATCCTCGAATGCTCATAGGGATGCATAGTCCCAGTTCTCATGGCCTTGAAGCCTCTTGACATGGTGCGAACCCAACATCATGCCCGCCCGCATCATTCGCAGGCTCCTATATTGAGTTTACGCCAGCACCCCACCTAAGCTGGTCAACAGCCCAGCTCGGAGCCTCTAGGCTCATTTCGTCCCACGAGACTCGGTTCTTAGGGCTCAGGCCCTTAGCAACAGTATCGACTGCCCGCACGCATGATTGACACCCTACATCATGCTGGTCCCGCAAGGGGACTTGGGTGGACTGCCCCAGTGGCAGCACACCATCCCGACTGGCCGCAGGGGTCTAGCAGCATGCCTACCCGCTAGTCCGCACGCCCCTTTTCTCGATGGCATCCCTCATACGTAAACACCATCACATGATCCTTCCGGCTCGAGGAGGGGAAACCGAGGGGCATAACGGATTCTACCGTCTAACCCCCTGTCTCAATGCAAAGGCGCGATACGAGGCCCGCCGGTCCCAACCGTCCCCGGGTTTACCTTACCCGAGAAAACATCGTGCCACGCTCGTGACCCTACGATGCCCGCCCACCTAGACACCACGAGTGCCTAGGAGTAGCTCACTTCAGACTAGCCAGGCCCCCGCCTGCCCGCTAGCCAAGGGGGTGGTGGAGAGCTGACACCAAATCATCCCCCTATAAAGAGCGTTAGAGATTTTCCCAATACGCTACCAGTGACCGTAAGAATGTCTGAAACGGGGACACTTTTCTGCCCAGTCATGTCGGGGTCTTTCTCCGGCTAACTCAGGGCCCCGTAACCTTCCCTTTGGTCACCCTTGCTCCTTGATACTGCTCGCTGCTCCACCAACCCACTCGAAGGTGCCCGCACATTGCTTCCACTAATGGCACCCGCCAGGATACTTGGCTTGAAGGTGTCCGACCACTGTCTCGAACTTCCCCGCGTATCTTGCGGCCCGGGGCTCCCATTGCCCCTACAACATGTTAGCATCATGTTCCAAAGCTCCGAATGCACGCCTTCATTCCTTAGAACCGCTTTCCCACCAGCTCGGTCTCGACCACTGCTCGGTTCAGGGTCAGTCATGGCAGGACCAAGGCCTGACCATGACACTCTCCCCCACTTACTATGTCGATGCCCTCATCGACGCCAAGACCACACCCAACTATCCTGTTGCACACAGCTGACATTTCCTCATATGTCTCTCACTGGTGCTCTCAAGGATTGGGTCGAGGTCCCGTCACATGAGGCACCGTGCACAGTACTCGTCCATTGTTGGTGTAGATTGGTCCCATTGTTGCTCAACTTTGTTGTAGTTCGAACCGCCTAACCTATCTTGGTTGTATTCATATGGGTCATACCATGGCTTCATCCCTTGATCATTGTCAGGTTGCGACCTCGAGGTGCCCTCATTGATCAATGACCCTCAGTAGAATGAATGACCACCGCTTTGCCACTCATTTGGTGCGTCCCACCGGACGTGACCCCTCACACCAACTGCACGCTTGCAGCATCAACTCACTGATGCGCCCCTCTGGACGTGATGCTTAGGTCAACCGCACTCATACGGCACCCTATATGATGACCCTAGCATAGTGGCATTCAAGCACCTTGGTCATCTCCCAACTTGGGTCCTCTCGGCCCCCCCAAGGTCACCTCTCTAGGTGTGGCCCTCAGGCCAACCGCCCCCAAGACGGCACCTTAAAGCGTGCTAATTCAGTCTTTGCCCCCGGCTTGAACACTATGCTCCATCGCCCAAGCTCCTTTATCTTGGCTCAGTCTCGGGGGGGGGAATTGATAGGTCTCCCCCACTTTTACTGGAAACTCGGCACAGCATTATGCGCAACCCTGTCTCCTCTATGGTTCTATTGCTCGATAGTTTTGATTCCAGCCCAGTTCCTAGGGCGTCCCAAAATCCGCTTATACTCGGAGAGCCACTGATCTACCAGCACTTCTAGCCCACTGATTTGTTTGACTCGGGGATTCACCCGCTCGATCCTCAAGGTCCACTGACTTGCACGACTGAGGCCTTGTCAACTGGCCGTTTTCCCTTTCTTGTTCCACTGGAAAACATCCTGTCGTGGCCCACTGACCACCACTACTCGTGAAGCCTTCCCTTTCGGCCAATACTAGTTCAATATCCTGGTTCACACACACACTCTCGTGATCCTCTGACCACAAGAACTCACGGTCCACTGACCAACGCAGCTCATGGTCCACTGACCAACGCAGCTCATGGTCCACTGACCATCTCGCTTGTGGCTTCAATCTTCAGCCACTTCATACTCTTCTGTGTAGTAGTCTCATGCTTGGACCCGAATACTTCGGCTTGCACCCCCGCTGGGGCACCTGCACCATACATCAAGTGCACACATTAGTAATTAATCTTGCAACTCGACGCCTCCTGCCCCTCAGGACAAGATTCACTCGGCCCACGTGGCCTGACACAACACCATTTCATGGTGTAAGACCCTTTTCGGATCTCGGTCTCACTACGGTTCCTTTCACCGTAAAGGCATCACATGCCACAACATATGCCAACACCTTTTTCTAGGTGAGGCTAGACTCTGGTGCCCTTTTTCTAGGCGTCCAAGAGTCTACTCGAGAGCCATTTTACATAGGCCCAATATTTCCCATCGCATGCAACGGTGGCCCTTTCCCGAGCCCCCATAGGCACAAAAACTGCATTTGTGTCTCGATAGCTCCATTCGGGCTTGGCACCACCGTAATTTCGCATCACCAGACCCACACATGGGGTCGCGTAACTCTCGCCACTGAGCCAACCTAGGCTCTGATACCAAGTGTCACGGTCCGCGCGTTCCTCCTATTGAAACCACGCGTCCGTGTGGCACCAAGACTAATCCTAGTCAAGGTCAGCCTTCTATCGTGCCCATTTTTCGTCGCGGACAACCCTATTCCAGTCCACGATCCTCGAATGCTCATAGGGATGCATAGTCCCAGTTCTCATGGCCTTGAAGCCTCTTGACATGGTGCGAACCCAACATCATGCCCGCCCGCATCATTCGCAGGCTCCTATATTGAGTTTACGCCAGCACCCCACCTAAGCTGGTCAACAGCCCAGCTCGGAGCCTCTAGGCTCATTTCGTCCCACGAGACTCGGTTCTTAGGGCTCAGGCCCTTAGCAACAGTATCGACTGCCCGCACGCATGATTGACACCCTACATCATGCTGGTCCCGCAAGGGGACTTGGGTGGACTGCCCCAGTGGCAGCACACCATCCCGACTGGCCGCAGGGGTCTAGCAGCATGCCTACCCGCTAGTCCGCACGCCCCTTTTCTCGATGGCATCCCTCATACGTAAACACCATCACATGATCCTTCCGGCTCGAGGAGGGGAAACCGAGGGGCATAACGGATTCTACCGTCTAACCCCCTGTCTCAATGCAAAGGCGCGATACGAGGCCCGCCGGTCCCAACCGTCCCCGGGTTTACCTTACCCGAGAAAACATCGTGCCACGCTCGTGACCCTACGATGCCCGCCCACCTAGACACCACGAGTGCCTAGGAGTAGCTCACTTCAGACTAGCCAGGCCCCCGCCTGCCCGCTAGCCAAGGGGGTGGTGGAGAGCTGACACCAAATCATCCCCCTATAAAGAGCGTTAGAGATTTTCCCAATACGCTACCAGTGACCGTAAGAATGTCTGAAACGGGGACACTTTTCTGCCCAGTCATGTCGGGGTCTTTCTCCGGCTAACTCAGGGCCCCGTAACCTTCCCTTTGGTCACCCTTGCTCCTTGATACTGCTCGCTGCTCCACCAACCCACTCGAAGGTGCCCGCACATTGCTTCCACTAATGGCACCCGCCAGGATACTTGGCTTGAAGGTGTCCGACCACTGTCCCGAACTTCCCCGCGTATCTTGCGGCCCGGGGCTCCCATTGCCCCTACAACATGTTAGCATCATGTTCCAAAGCTCCGAATGCACGCCTTCATTCCTTAGAACCGCTTTCCCACCAGCTCGGTCTCGACCGCTGCTCGGTTCAGGGTCAGTCATGGCAGGACCAAGGCCTGACCATGACACTCGGCCTTGGTGCGGGCGGTTGCCTCGACCACCATCGGCACACGCTGGGCCCTGGTGCTGGCGGTTGCCTCGACCACCATCGGCACACGCTGGGCCCTGGTGCGGGCGGTTGCCTCGAACACCATCGGCACAAGCCGGCCCTTGGTGCGGGCGGTTGCCTCGAGCACCATCGGCACACGCTGGGCCCTGGTGCGGGCGGTTGCCTCGACCACCATCGGCACACGCTGGGCCCTGGTGCGGACGGTTGCCTCGAGCACCATGGGCACACGCTGGCCCTTGGTGCGGGCTCTTGCCTCGACCACCATCAGCAGAAGATGGCCCCTACGTCGAACACCATCGATACATGCCGGGCCTTGGTGTGGGCACATGCCTCGAGCTGGTGCGGGCGGTTGCCTCGACCACCATCGGCTCACGTTGGCCCTTGTTGCGGGCACATGCCTCGACCACCATCGGCACCTGCGCACCCTCGGTGTGGGATTTGCTTGTTTGGAAAAAGTGTCCCCGTTTCAGACATTTTAACGTCTACTGGTAGCATATCTGTAAAATCTCTAATGCTCTTTAGGGGGTGGTGGTCCGGCACCCCCTCTCCCCCCCCCCACGGGGGGAGTAGGTGTGCGCGATGGGCCTCCCATTGCGTGCACCCCGGCCAACGTCCCTCGAACGAAATACAGGGCGTGCATGCCTTCCGGCGATTTTTGTCCGGC
>NW_028323044.1:219953-227453 GCF_047325235.1 Durio zibethinus | reverse complement strand
CATCGGCACACGCTGGGCCCTGGTGCGGGCGCTTGCCTCGAGCACCATCGGCACACGCTGGGCCCTGGTGCGGTCGGTTGCCTCGAGCACCATCGGCACACGCTGGGCCCTGGTGCGGCAGGTTGCCTCGACCATCATCGGCAGCCTCGACCACCATCGGCACACGCTGGGCCCTGGTGCGGGCGGTTGCCTCGACCACCATCGGCACACGCTGGGCCCTGGTGCGGTCGGTTGCCTCGAGCACCATCGGCACACGCTGGGCCCTGGTGCGGCAGGTTGCCTCGAGCACCATCGGCACACGCTGGGCCCTGGTGCGGCAGGTTGCCTCGACCACCATCGGCACACGCTGGGTGTCACGGTCCGCGCGTTCCTTCTATTGAAACCACGCGTCCGTGTGGCACCAAGACTAATCCTAGTCAAGGTCAGCCTTCTATCGTGCCCATTTTCCGCCGCGGACAACCCTATTCCAGTCCACGATCCTCGAATGCTCATAGGGATGCATAGTCCCGGTTCTCATGGCCTTGAGGCCTCTTGACATGGTGCGAACCCAGCATCATGCCCGCCCGCATCGTTCGCAGGCTCCTATATTGAGTTTACGCCAGCACCCCACCTAAGCTGGTCAACAGCCCAACTCGGAGCCTCTAGGCTCATTTCGTCCCACGAGACTCGGTTCTTAGGGCTCAGGCCCTTAGCAACAGTATCGACTGCCCGCACGCATGATTGACACCCTACATCATGCTGGTCCCGCAAGGGGACTTGGGTGGACTGCCCCAGTGGCAGCACACCATCCCGACTGGCCGCAGGGGTCTAGCAGCACGCCTACCCGCTAGTCCGCACGCCCCTTTTTCTCGATGGCATCCCTCATACGTAAACACCATCACATGATCCTTCTGGCTCGAGGAGGGGAAAACCGACGGGCATAACGGATTCTACCGTCTAACCCCCTGTCTCCATGCAAAGGCGCGATACGAGGCCCGCCGGCCCCAACCGTCCCCGGGTTTACCTTACCCGAGAAAACATCGTGCCACGCTCGTGACCCTACGATGCCCGCCCACCTAGACACCACGAGTGCCTAGGAGTAGCTCACTTCAGACTAGCCAGGCCCCCGCCTGCCCGCTAGCCAAGGGGGTGGTGGAGAGCTGACACCAAATCATCCCCCTATAAAGAGCGTTAGAGATTTTCCCAATACGCTACCAGTGACCGTAAGAATGTCTGAAACGGGGACACTTTTCTGCCCAGCCATGTCGGGGTCTTTCTCCGGCTAACTCAGGGCCCCGTAACCTTCCCTTTGGTCACCATTGCTCCTTGATACTGCTCGCTGCTCCACCAACCCACTCGAAGGTGCCCGCATATTGCTTCCACTAATGGCACCCGCCAGGATACTTGGCTTGAAGGTGTCCGACCATTGTCCCGAACTTCCCCGCGTATCTTGCGGCCCGGGGCTCCCATTGCCCCTACAACATGTTAGCATCATGTTCCAAAGCTCCGAATGCACGCCTTCATTCCTTAGAACCGCTTTCCCACCAGCTCGGTCTCGACCGCTGCTCGGTTCAGGGTCAGTCATGGCAGGACCAAGGCCTGACCATGACACTCTCCCCCACTTACTATGTCGATGCCCTCATCGACGCCAAGACCACACCCAACTATCCTGTTGCACACAGCTGACATTTCCTCATATGTCTCTTACTGGTGCTCTCAAGGATTGGGTTGAGGTCCCGTCACATGAGGCACCAGGCACAGTACTCGTCCATTGTTGGTGTAGATTGGTCCCATTGTTGCTCAGCTTTGTTGTAGTTCGAACCGCCTAACCTATCTTGGTTGTATTCATATGGGTCATACCATGGCTTCATCCCTTGATCATTGTCAGGTTGCGACCTCGAGGTGCCCTCATTGATCAATGACCCTCAGTAGAATGAATGACCACCGCTTTGCCACTCATTTGGTGCGTCCCACCGGACGTGACCCCTCACACCAACTGCACGCTTGCAGCATCAACTCACTGATGCGCCCCTCTGGACGTGATGCTTAGGTCAACCGCACTCATACGGCACCCTATATGATGACCCTAGCATAGTGGCATTCAAGCACCTTGGTCATCTCCCAACTTGGGTCCTCTCGGCCCCTCCAAGGTCACCTCTCTAGGTGTGGCCCTCAGGCCAACCGCCCCCAAGACGGCACCTTAAAGCGTGCTAATTCAGTCTTTGCCCCCGGCTTGAACACTATGCTCCATCGCCCAAGCTCCTTTATCTTGGCTCAGTCTCGGGGGGGGGGGAATTGATAGGTCTCCCCCACTTTTACTGGAAACTCGGCACAGCATTATGCGCAACCCTGTCTCCTCGATGGTTCTATTGCTCGATAGTTTTGATTCCAACCCAGTTCCTAGGGCGTCCCAAAATCCGCTTATACTCGGAGACCCACTGATCTACCAGCACTTTTGGCCCACTGATTTGTTTGACTCGGGGATTCACCCGCTCGATCCTCAAGGTCCACTGACTTGCACGACTGAGGCCTTGTCAACTGGCCGTTTTCCCTTTCTTGTTCCACTGGAAAACATCCTGTCGTGGCCCACTGACCACCACTACTCGTGAAGCCTTCCCTTTCGGCCAATACAAGTTCAATATCCTGGTTCACACACACACTCTCGTGATCCTCTGACCACAAGAACTCATGGTCCACTGACCAACGCAGCTCATGGTCCACTGACCATCTCACTTGTGGCTTCAATCTTCAGCCACTTCATACTCTTCTGTGTAGTAGTCTCATGCTTGGACCCGAATACTTCGGCTTGCACCCCCGCTGGGGCACCTGCACCATACATCAAGTGCACACATTAGTAATTAATCTTGCAACTCGACGCCTCCTGCCCCTCAGGACAAGATTCACTCGGCCCACGTGGCCTGACACAACACCATTTCATGGTGTAAGACCCTTTTCGGATCTCGGTCTCACTACGGTTCCTTTCACCGTAAAGGCATCACATGCCACAACATATGCCAACACCTTTTTCTAGGTGAGGCTAGACTCTGGTGCCCTTTTTCTAGGCGTCCAAGAGTCTACTCGAGAGCCATTTTACATAGGCCCAATATTTCCCATCGCATGCAACGGTGGCCCTTTCCCGAGCCCCCATAGGCACAAAAACTGCATTTGTGTCTCGATAGCTCCATTCGGGCTTGGCACCACCGTAATTTCGCATCACCAGACCCACACATGGGGTCGCATAACTCTCGCCACTGAGCCAACCTAGGCTCTGATACCAAGTGTCACGGTCCGCGCGTTCCTTCTATTGAAACCACGCGTCCGTGTGGCACCAAGACTAATCCTAGTCAAGGTCAGCCTTCTATCGTGCCCATTTTCCGCCGCGGACAACCCTATTCCAGTCCACGATCCTCGAATGCTCATAGGGATGCATAGTCCCGGTTCTCATGGCCTTGAGGCCTCTTGACATGGTGCGAACCCAGCATCATGCCCGCCCGCATCGTTCGCAGGCTCCTATATTGAGTTTACGCCAGCACCCCACCTAAGCTGGTCAACAGCCCAACTCGGAGCCTCTAGGCTCATTTCGTCCCACGAGACTCGGTTCTTAGGGCTCAGGCCCTTAGCAACAGTATCGACTGCCCGCACGCATGATTGACACCCTACATCATGCTGGTCCCGCAAGGGGACTTGGGTGGACTGCCCCAGTGGCAGCACACCATCCCGACTGGCCGCAGGGGTCTAGCAGCACGCCTACCCGCTAGTCCGCACGCCCCTTTTTCTCGATGGCATCCCTCATACGTAAACACCATCACATGATCCTTCCGGCTCGAGGAGGGGAAAACCGACGGGCATAACGGATTCTACCGTCTAACCCCCTGTCTCCATGCAAAGGCGCGATACGAGGCCCGCCGGCCCCAACCGTCCCCGGGTTTACCTTACCCGAGAAAACATCGTGCCACGCTCGTGACCCTACGATGCCCGCCCACCTAGACACCACGAGTGCCTAGGAGTAGCTCACTTCAGACTAGCCAGGCCCCCGCCTGCCCGCTAGCCAAGGGGGTGGTGGAGAGCTGACACCAAATCATCCCCCTATAAAGAGCGTTAGAGATTTTCCCAATACGCTACCAGTGACCGTAAGAATGTCTGAAACGGGGACACTTTTCTGCCCAGCCATGTCGGGGTCTTTCTCCGGCTAACTCAGGGCCCCGTAACCTTCCCTTTGGTCACCATTGCTCCTTGATACTGCTCGCTGCTCCACCAACCCACTCGAAGGTGCCCGCATATTGCTTCCACTAATGGCACCCGCCAGGATACTTGGCTTGAAGGTGTCCGACCATTGTCCCGAACTTCCCCGCGTATCTTGCGGCCCGGGGCTCCCATTGCCCCTACAACATGTTAGCATCATGTTCCAAAGCTCCGAATGCACGCCTTCATTCCTTAGAACCGCTTTCCCACCAGCTCGGTCTCGACCGCTGCTCGGTTCAGGGTCAGTCATGGCAGGACCAAGGCCTGACCATGACACTGGGCCCTGGTGCGGGCGGTTGCCTCGACCACCATCGGCACACGCTGGGCCCTGGTGCGGGCGCTTGCCTCGAGCACCATCCGCACACGCTGGGCCCTGGTGCGGCAGGTTGCCTCGAGCACCATCGGCACACGCTGGGCCCTGGTGCGGCAGGTTGCCTCGAGCACCATCGGCACACTATCGGCCCTGGTGCGGGCGGTTGCCTCGACCACCGTCGGCACACGCTGGGCCCTGGTGCGGGCGCTTGCCTCGAGCACCATCGGCACACGCTGGGCCCTGGTGCGGCAGGTTGCCTCGAGCACCATCGGCACACGCTGGGCCCTGGTGCGGGAGCTTGCCTCGAGCGCCATCGGCACACGCTGGGCCCTGGTGCGGCAGGTTGCCTCGAGCACCATCGGCACACGCTGGGCCCTGGTGCGGTCGGTTGCCTCGAGCACCATCGGCACACGCTGGGCCCTGGTGCGGCAGGTTGCCTCGACCACCATCGGCACACGCTGGGCCCTGGTGCGGGCGCTTGCCTCGACCACCATCGGCACACGCTGGGCCCTGGTGCGGGCGCTTGCCTCGACCACCATCGGCACACGCTGGGCCCTGGTGCGGCAGGTTGCCTCGACCACCATCGGCACACGCTGGGCCCTGGTGCGGGCGCTTGCCTCGAGCACCATCGGCACACGCTGGGCCCTGGTGCGGTCGGTTGCCTCGAGCACCATCGGCACACGCTGGGCCCTGGTGCGGCAGGTTGCCTCGACCATCATCGGCAGCCTCGACCACCATCGGCACACGCTGGGCCCTGGTGCGGGCGGTTGCCTCGACCACCATCGGCACACGCTGGGCCCTGGTGCGGTCGGTTGCCTCGAGCACCATCGGCACACGCTGGGCCCTGGTGCGGCAGGTTGCCTCGAGCACCATCGGCACACGCTGGGCCCTGGTGCGGCAGGTTGCCTCGACCACCATCGGCACACGCTGGGCCCTGGTGCGGGCGGTTGCCTCGACCACCATCGGCACACGCTGGGCCCTGGTGCGGGCGCTTGCCTCGAGCACCATCCGCACACGCTGGGCCCTGGTGCGGCAGGTTGCCTCGAGCACCATCGGCACACGCTGGGCCCTGGTGCGGCAGGTTGCCTCGAGCACCATCGGCACACGCTGGGCCCTGGTGCGGGAGCTTGCCTCGAGCGCCATCGGCACACGCTGGGCCCTGGTGCGGCAGGTTGCCTCGAGCACCATCGGCACACGCTGGGCCCTGGTGCGGTCGGTTGCCTCGAGCACCATCGGCACACGCTGGGCGCTGGTGCGGGCGCTTGCCTCGACCAGCATCGGCACACGCTGGGCCCTGGTGCGGCAGGTTGCCTCGATCACCATCGGCACACGCTGGGCCCTGGTGCGACAGGTTGCCTCGAGCACCATCGGCACACTATCGGCCCTGGTGCGGGCGGTTGCCTCGACCACCGTCGGCACACGCTGGGCCCTGGTGCGGGCGCTTGCCTCGAGCACCATCGGCACACGCTGGGCCCTGGTGCGGGCGGTTGCCTCGAGCACCATCGGCACACGCTGGGCCCTGGTGGGTTTAGGCACATCTTCAAATTTCTGCCGTGCCAATGCCATTTTTATGGCTTGTAAATTCATACAATGGTCCCCTAAGCCTTCACGTGAAGTTTCGTTGGAAGATGACTCGTTTTCTATTTTTCATGATTTTTGAAACTTTTTGCGGTTCGGGATTTTTTAAAATTTTTTTATAAGGATTTTTGGCCCCAAATTTTGTAGGCATGATCCTTATATTTTTGTTGGCATGCACAAAAAAATTCAGCTAAAAACTCGAAGTAGAGAAGATTTTGTGACCGTTTGAAAAAAGTGTCCCCATTTCAGACACTTTAACGGCTACTGGTAGCAAACCTGTAAAATCTCAAATGCTCTTTAAGGGGGTGTGAATTCTCAGAGGTTTGATGAGGGATAGGGGGCCAACACAAGGCCAAGTACCAGCACCCATCGCACATCATGTGCGCACACCCCCCCGGCCCCCCTCCCAATCGCCGGAACCCCAATGCCGCCGGTCAGGTTCTCCGGCGGTACTCCGGCGATGCTCCGGCGATGCTGTCCCGAGTGAAAAAAATGCGGCACCAGCACATGCTGGAGCCAAGCATGGGCACCGTGGCTCAAAATCGAACTTCGGCCAAGGCCTCGACCATCAATGGCACATGATGACGCATGGTGATGGCACATGCATCGACCATCATCGGCATAGGCTGCCCTTCGGTACGGGCACTTGCCTCGACCGCCATCGGCACAAGCTGGGCCCTGGTGTGGGTTGTTGCCTCGATCACAATCGGCACATGCTGAGCCTTGGTGCGGGCGGTTGCCTCGAGCACCATCGGCAGACCCTGGGCCCTGGTGCGGCCGGTTGCCCCGATAACCATCGACACACGCTGGGCCCTGGGGCGGGCGCTTGCCCCCAGCACCATCGGCACACGCTGGGCCCTGGTGCGGGCGCTTGCCTCGACCACCATCGGCACACGCTGGGCACTGGTGCGGGCGCTTGCCTCGACCACCATCGGCACACGCTGGGCCCTGGTGCGGGCGCTTGCCCCCAGCACCATCGGCACACGCTGGGCCCTGGTGCGGGCGGTTGCCCCCAGCACCATCGGCACACGCAGGGCCCTGGTGCGGGCGGTTGCCCCGAACACCATCGGCACAAGTCGGCCCTTGGTGCGGGCTCCTGGCTCGACCACCATCGGCACACGCTGGGCCCTGGTGCGGGCGGTTGCCTCGAACACCATCGGCACACGCCGGCCCTTGGTGCGGCCGGTTGCCTCGACCACCATCGGCACACGCTCGGCCTTGGTGAGGGCGCTTGCCTCGACCACCATCGGCACACGCTGGGCCCTGGTGCGGGCGCTTGCCTCGACCACCATCGGCACACGCTCGGCCCTGGTGCGGGCGCTTGCCTCGACCACCATCGGCACACGCTGGGCCCTGGTGCGGGCGGTTGCCTCGACCACCATCGGCAC
>NW_028323044.1:202453-209953 GCF_047325235.1 Durio zibethinus | reverse complement strand
CCATGCAAAGGCGCGATACGAGGCCCGCCGGCCCCAACCGTCCCCGGGTTTACCTTACCCGAGAAAACATCGTGCCACGCTCGTGACCCTACGATGCCCGCCCACCTAGACACCACGAGTGCCTAGGAGTAGCTCACTTCAGACTAGCCAGGCCCCCGCCTGCCCGCTAGCCAAGGGGGTGGTGGAGAGCTGACACCAATCATCCCCCTATAAAGAGCGTTAGAGATTTTCCCAATACGCTACCAGTGACCGTAAGAATGTCTGAAACGGGGACACTTTTCTGCCCAGCCATGTCGGGGTCTTTCTCCGGCTAACTCAGGGCCCCGTAACCTTCCCTTTGGTCACCATTGCTCCTTGATACTGCTCGCTGCTCCACCAACCCACTCGAAGGTGCCCGCATATTGCTTCCACTAATGGCACCCGCCAGGATACTTGGCTTGAAGGTGTCCGACCATTGTCCCGAACTTCCCCGCGTATCTTGCGGCCCGGGGCTCCCATTGCCCCTACAACATGTTAGCATCATGTTCCAAAGCTCCGAATGCACGCCTTCATTCCTTAGAACCGCTTTCCCACCAGCTCGGTCTCGACCGCTGCTCGGTTCAGGGTCAGTCATGGCAGGACCAAGGCCTGACCATGACACTCTCCCCCACTTACTATGTCGATGCCCTCATCGACGCCAAGACCACACCCAACTATCCTGTTGCACACAGCTAACATTTCCTCATATGTCTCTTACTGGTGCTCTCAAGGATTGGGTTGAGGTCCCGTCACATGAGGCACCAGGCACAGTACTCGTCCATTGTTGGTGTAGATTGGTCCCATTGTTGCTCAGCTTTGTTGTAGTTCGAACCGCCTAACCTATCTTGGTTGTATTCATATGGGTCATACCATGGCTTCATCCCTTGATCATTGTCAGGTTGCGACCTCGAGGTGCCCTCATTGATCAATGACCCTCAGTAGAATGAATGACCACCGCTTTGCCACTCATTTGGTGCGTCCCACCGGACGTGACCCCTCACACCAACTGCACGCTTGCAGCATCAACTCACTGATGCGCCCCTCTGGACGTGATGCTTAGGTCAACCGCACTCATACGGCACCCTATATGATGACCCTAGCATAGTGGCATTCAAGCACCTTGGTCATCTCCCAACTTGGGTCCTCTCGGCCCCTCCAAGGTCACCTCTCTAGGTGTGGCCCTCAGGCCAACCGCCCCCAAGACGGCACCTTAAAGCGTGCTAATTCAGTCTTTGCCCCCGGCTTGAACACTATGCTCCATCGCCCAAGCTCCTTTATCTTGGCTCAGTCTCGGGGGGGGGGAATTGATAGGTCTCCCCCACTTTTACTGGAAACTCGGCACAGCATTATGCGCAACCCTGTCTCCTCGATGGTTCTATTGCTCGATAGTTTTGATTCCAACCCAGTTCCTAGGGCGTCCCAAAATCCGCTTATACTCGGAGACCCACTGATCTACCAGCACTTTTGGCCCACTGATTTGTTTGACTCGGGGATTCACCCGCTCGATCCTCAAGGTCCACTGACTTGCACGACTGAGGCCTTGTCAACTGGCCGTTTTCCCTTTCTTGTTCCACTGGAAAACATCCTGTCGTGGCCCACTGACCACCACTACTCGTGAAGCCTTCCCTTTCGGCCAATACAAGTTCAATATCCTGGTTCACACACACACTCTCGTGATCCTCTGACCACAAGAACTCATGGTCCACTGACCAACGCAGCTCATGGTCCACTGACCATCTCACTTGTGGCTTCAATCTTCAGCCACTTCATACTCTTCTGTGTAGTAGTCTCATGCTTGGACCCGAATACTTCGGCTTGCACCCCCGCTGGGGCACCTGCACCATACATCAAGTGCACACATTAGTAATTAATCTTGCAACTCGACGCCTCCTGCCCCTCAGGACAAGATTCACTCGGCCCACGTGGCCTGACACAACACCATTTCATGGTGTAAGACCCTTTTCGGATCTCGGTCTCACTACGGTTCCTTTCACCGTAAAGGCATCACATGCCACAACATATGCCAACACCTTTTTCTAGGTGAGGCTAGACTCTGGTGCCCTTTTTCTAGGCGTCCAAGAGTCTACTCGAGAGCCATTTTACATAGGCCCAATATTTCCCATCGCATGCAACGGTGGCCCTTTCTCGAGCCCCCATAGGCACAAAAACTGCATTTGTGTCTCGATAGCTCCATTCGGGCTTGGCACCACCGTAATTTCGCATCACCAGACCCACACATGGGGTCGCATAACTCTCGCCACTGAGCCAACCTAGGCTCTGATACCAAGTGTCACGGTCCGCGCGTTCCTTCTATTGAAACCACGCGTCCGTGTGGCACCAAGACTAATCCTAGTCAAGGTCAGCCTTCTATCGTGCCCATTTTCCGCCGCGGACAACCCTATTCCAGTCCACGATCCTCGAATGCTCATAGGGATGCATAGTCCCGGTTCTCATGGCCTTGAGGCCTCTTGACATGGTGCGAACCCAGCATCATGCCCGCCCGCATCGTTCGCAGGCTCCTATATTGAGTTTACGCCAGCACCCCACCTAAGCTGGTCAACAGCCCAACTCGGAGCCTCTAGGCTCATTTCGTCCCACGAGACTCGGTTCTTAGGGCTCAGGCCCTTAGCAACAGTATCGACTGCCCGCACGCATGATTGACACCCTACATCATGCTGGTCCCGCAAGGGGACTTGGGTGGACTGCCCCAGTGGCAGCACACCATCCCGACTGGCCGCAGGGGTCTAGCAGCACGCCTACCCGCTAGTCCGCACGCCCCTTTTTCTCGATGGCATCCCTCATACGTAAACACCATCACATGATCCTTCCGGCTCGAGGAGGGGAAAACCGACGGGCATAACGGATTCTACCGTCTAACCCCCTGTCTCCATGCAAAGGCGCGATACGAGGCCCGCCGGCCCCAACCGTCCCCGGGTTTACCTTACCCGAGAAAACATCGTGCCACGCTCGTGACCCTACGATGCCCGCCCACCTAGACACCACGAGTGCCTAGGAGTAGCTCACTTCAGACTAGCCAGGCCCCCGCCTGCCCGCTAGCCAAGGGGGTGGTGGAGAGCTGACACCAATCATCCCCCTATAAAGAGCGTTAGAGATTTTCCCAATACGCTACCAGTGACCGTAAGAATGTCTGAAACGGGGACACTTTTCTGCCCAGCCATGTCGGGGTCTTTCTCCGGCTAACTCAGGGCCCCGTAACCTTCCCTTTGGTCACCATTGCTCCTTGATACTGCTCGCTGCTCCACCAACCCACTCGAAGGTGCCCGCATATTGCTTCCACTAATGGCACCCGCCAGGATACTTGGCTTGAAGGTGTCCGACCATTGTCCCGAACTTCCCCGCGTATCTTGCGGCCCGGGGCTCCCATTGCCCCTACAACATGTTAGCATCATGTTCCAAAGCTCCGAATGCACGCCTTCATTCCTTAGAACCGCTTTCCCACCAGCTCGGTCTCGACCGCTGCTCGGTTCAGGGTCAGTCATGGCAGGACCAAGGCCTGACCATGACACTGAGCCTTGGTGCGGGCGGTTGCCTCGAGCACCATCGGCAGACCCTGGGCCCTGGTGCGGCCGGTTGCCCCGATAACCATCGGCACACGCTGGGCCCTGGAGCGGCCGGTTGCCTCGATCACCATCGGCAAAAGCTGGGCCCTGGTGCGGGCGCTTGCCTCGACCACCATCGGCACACGCTGGGCACTGGTGCGGGCGCTTGCCTCGACCACCATCGGCACACGCTGGGCCCTGGTGCGGGCGCCTGCCTCGATCACCATCGGCACACGCTGGGCCCTGGTGCGGGCGGTTGCCCCCAGCACCATCGGCACACGTTGGGCCCTGGTGCGGGCGCTTGCCTCGACCACCATCGGCACACGCTGGGCCCTGGTGCGACAGGTTGCCTCGACCACCATCGGCACACGCTGGGCCCTGGTGCGGGCGCTTGCCTCGACCACCATCGGCACACGCTCGGCCCTGGTGCGGTCGGTTGCCTCGAGCACCATCGGCACACGCTGGGCCCTGGTGCGGGCGGTTGCCTCGACCACCATCGGCACACGCTGGGCCCTGGTGCGGGCGCTTGCCTCGACCACCATCGACACACGCTGGGCCCTGGTGCGGCCGGTTGCCTCGAGCACCATCGGCACACGCTGGGCCCTGGTGCGGTCGGTTGCCTCGACCACCATCGGCACACGCTGGGCCCTGGTACGGGCGCTTGCCTCGACCACCATCGGCACACGCTGGGCCCTGGTGCGGCAGGTTGCCTCGAGCACCATCGGCACACGCTGGGCCCTGGTGCGGTCGGTTGCCTCGAACACCATCGGCACACGCTGGGCCCTGGTGCGGCAGCTTGCCTCGACCACCATCGGCACACGCTGGGCCCTGGTGCGGCCGGTTGCCTCGAGCACCATCGGCACACGCTCGGCCCTGGTGCGGCAGGTTGCCTCGACCACCATCGGCAGCCTCGACCACCATCGGCACACGCTGGGCCCTGGTGCGGGCGCTTGCCTCGACCACCATCGGCACACGCTCCGCCCTGGTGCGGTCGGTTGCCTCGAGCACCATCGGCACACGCTGGGCCCTGGTGCGGCAGGTTGCCTCGACCACCATCGGCACACGCTGGGCCCTGGTTCGGGCGCTTGCCTCGACCACCATCGGCACACGCTCCGCCCTGGTGCGGTCGGTTGCCTCGAGCACCATCGGCACACGCTGGGCCCTGGTGCGGCAGGTTGCCTCGACCACCATCGGCACACGCTGGGCCCTGGTGCGGGCGCTTGCCTCGACCACCATCGGCACACGCTGGGCCCTGGTGCGGGCGCTTGCCTCGACCACCATCGGCACACGCTGGGCCCTGGTGCGGCAGGTTGCCTCGACCACCATCGGCACACGCTGGGCCCTGGTGCGGGCGCTTGCCTCGAGCACCATCGGCACACGCTGGGCCCTGGTGCGGTCGGTTGCCTCGAGCACCATCGGCACACGCTGGGCCCTGGTGCGGGCGGTTGCCTCGACCACCATCGGCACACGCTGGGCCCTGGTGCGGTCGGTTGCCTCGAGCACCATCGGCACACGCTGGGCCCTGGTGCGGCAGGTTGCCTCGAGCACCATCGGCACACGCTGGGCCCTGGTGCGGCAGGTTGCCTCGACCACCATCGGCACACGCTGGGCCCTGGTGCGGGCGGTTGCCTCGACCACCATCGGCACACGCTGGGCCCTGGTGCGGGCGCTTGCCTCGAGCACCATCCGCACACGCTGGGCCCTGGTGCGGCAGGTTGCCTCGAGCACCATCGGCACACGCTGGGCCCTGGTGCGGCAGGTTGCCTCGAGCACCATCGGCACACGCTGGGCCCTGGTGCGGGAGCTTGCCTCGAGCGCCATCGGCACACGCTGGGCCCTGGTGCGGCAGGTTGCCTCGAGCCCCATCGGCACACGCTGGGCCCTGGTGCGGTCGGTTGCCTCGAGCACCATCGGCACACGCTGGGCGCTGGTGCGGGCGCTTGCCTCGACCAGCATCGGCACACGCTGGGCCCTGGTGCGGCAGGTTGCCTCGATCACCATCGGCACACGCTGGGCCCTGGTGCGACAGGTTGCCTCGAGCACCATCGGCACACTATCGGCCCTGGTGCGGGCGGTTGCCTCGACCACCGTCGGCACACGCTGGGCCCTGGTGCGGGCGCTTGCCTCGAGCACCATCGGCACACGCTGGGCCCTGGTGCGGCAGGTTGCCTCGAGCACCATCGGCACACGCTGGGCCCTGGTGCGGGAGCTTGCCTCGAGCGCCATCGGCACACGCTGGGCCCTGGTGCGGCAGGTTGCCTCGAGCACCATCGGCACACGCTGGGCCCTGGTGCGGTCGGTTGCCTCGAGCACCATCGGCACACGCTGGGCCCTGGTGCGGCAGGTTGCCTCGACCACCATCGGCACACGCTGGGCCCTGGTGCGGGCGCTTGCCTCGACCACCATCGGCACACGCTGGGCCCTGGTGCGGGCGCTTGCCTCGACCACCATCGGCACACGCTGGGCCCTGGTGCGGCAGGTTGCCTCGACCACCATCGGCACACGCTGGGCCCTGGTGCGGGCGCTTGCCTCGAGCACCATCGGCACACGCTGGGCCCTGGTGCGGTCGGTTGCCTCGAGCACCATCGGCACACGCTGGGCCCTGGTGCGGCAGGTTGCCTCGACCATCATCGGCAGCCTCGACCACCATCGGCACACGCTGGGCCCTGGTGCGGGCGGTTGCCTCGACCACCATCGGCACACGCTGGGCCCTGGTGCGGTCGGTTGCCTCGAGCACCATCGGCACACGCTGGGCCCTGGTGCGGCAGGTTGCCTCGAGCACCATCGGCACACGCTGGGCCCTGGTGCGGCAGGTTGCCTCGACCACCATCGGCACACGCTGGGCCCTGGTGCGGGCGGTTGCCTCGACCACCATCGGCACACGCTGGGCCCTGGTGCGGGCGCTTGCCTCGAGCACCATCCGCACACGCTGGGCCCTGGTGCGGCAGGTTGCCTCGAGCACCATCGGCACACGCTGGGCCCTGGTGCGGCAGGTTGCCTCGAGCACCATCGGCACACGCTGGGCCCTGGTGCGGGAGCTTGCCTCGAGCGCCATCGGCACACGCTGGGCCCTGGTGCGGCAGGTTGCCTCGAGCACCATCGGCACACGCTGGGCCCTGGTGCGGTCGGTTGCCTCGAGCACCATCGGCACACGCTGGGCGCTGGTGCGGGCGCTTGCCTCGACCAGCATCGGCACACGCTGGGCCCTGGTGCGGCAGGTTGCCTCGATCACCATCGGCACACGCTGGGCCCTGGTGCGACAGGTTGCCTCGAGCACCATCGGCACACTATCGGCCCTGGTGCGGGCGGTTGCCTCGACCACCGTCGGCACACGCTGGGCCCTGGTGCGGGCGCTTGCCTCGAGCACCATCGGCACACGCTGGGCCCTGGTGCGGGCGGTTGCCTCGAGCACCATCGGCACACGCTGGGCCCTGGTGGGTTTAGGCACATCTTCAAATTTCTGCCGTGCCAATGCCATTTTTATGGCTTGTAAATTCATACAATGGTCCCCTAAGCCTTCACGTGAAGTTTCGTTGGAAGATGACTCGTTTTCTATTTTTCATGATTTTTGAAACTTTTTGCGGTTCGGGATTTTTTAAAATTTTTTTATAAGGATTTTTGGCCCCAAATTTTGTAGGCATGATCCTTATATTTTTGTTGGCATGCACAAAAAAATTCAGCTAAAAACTCGAAGTAGAGAAGATTTTGTGACCGTTTGAAAAAAGTGTCCCCATTTCAGACACTTTAACGGCTACTGGTAGCAAACCTGTAAAATCTCAAATGCTCTTTAAGGGGGTGTGAATTCTCAGAGGTTTGATGAGGGATAGGGGGCCAACACAAGGCCAAGTACCAGCACCCATCGCACATCATGTGCGCACACCCCCCCGGCCCCCCTCCCAATCGCCGGAACCCCAATGCCGCC
>NW_028323044.1:187453-192453 GCF_047325235.1 Durio zibethinus | reverse complement strand
ACCCATCGCACGTCATGTGCGCACACCCCCCCGGCCCCCCTCCCAATCGCCGGAACCCCAATGCCGCCGGTCAGGTTCTCCGGCGGTACTCCGGCGGTACTCCGGCGATGCTCCGGCGATGCTGTCCCGAGTGAAAAAAATGCGGCACCAGCACATGCTGGAGCCAAGCATGGGCACCGTGGCTCAAAATCGAACTCCGGCCAAGGCCTCGACCATCAATGGCACATGATGACGCATGGTGATGGCACATGCATCGACCATCATCGGCATAGGCTGCCCTTCGGTACGGGCACCTGCCTCGACCGCCATCGGCACAAGCTGGGCCCTGGTGTGGGTTGTTGCCTCGATCACCAGCGGCACATGCTGAGCCTTGGTGCGGGCGGTTGCCTCGAGCACCATCGGCAGACCCTGGGCCCTGGTGCGGCCGGTTGCCCCGATAACCATCGGCACACGCTGGGCCCTGGAGCGGCCGGTTGCCTCGATCACCATCGGCAAAAGCTGGGCCCTGGTGCGGGCGCTTGCCTCGACCACCATCGGCACACGCTGGGCACTGGTGCGGGCGCTTGCCTCGACCACCATCGGCACACGCTGGGCCCTGGTGCGGGCGCCTGCCTCGATCACCATCGGCACACGCTGGGCCCTGGTGCGGGCGGTTGCCCCCAGCACCATCGGCACACGTTGGGCCCTGGTGCGGGCGCTTGCCTCGACCACCATCGGCACACGCTGGGCCCTGGTGCGACAGGTTGCCTCGACCACCATCGGCACACGCTGGGCCCTGGTGCGGGCGCTTGCCTCGACCACCATCGGCACACGCTCGGCCCTGGTGCGGTCGGTTGCCTCGAGCACCATCGGCACACGCTGGGCCCTGGTGCGGGCGGTTGCCTCGACCACCATCGGCACACGCTGGGCCCTGGTGCGGGCGCTTGCCTCGACCACCATCGACACACGCTGGGCCCTGGTGCGGCCGGTTGCCTCGAGCACCATCGGCACACGCTGGGCCCTGGTGCGGTCGGTTGCCTCGACCACCATCGGCACACGCTGGGCCCTGGTGCGGGCGCTTGCCTCGACCACCATCGGCACACGCTGGGCCCTGGTGCGGCAGGTTGCCTCGACCACCATCGGCACACGCTGGGCCCTGGTGCGGCAGGTTGCCTCGAGCACCATCGGCACACGCTGGGCCCTGGTGCGGTCGGTTGCCTCGAACACCATCGGCACACGCTGGGCCCTGGTGCGGCAGCTTGCCTCGACCACCATCGGCACACGCTGGGCCCTGGTGCGGCCGGTTGCCTCGAGCACCATCGGCACACGCTCGGCCCTGGTGCGGCAGGTTGCCTCGACCACCATCGGCAGCCTCGACCACCATCGGCACACGCTGGGCCCTGGTGCGGGCGCTTGCCTCGACCACCATCGGCACACGCTCCGCCCTGGTGCGGTCGGTTGCCTCGAGCACCATCGGCACACGCTGGGCCCTGGTGCGGCAGGTTGCCTCGACCACCATCGGCACACGCTGGGCCCTGGTGCGGGCGCTTGCCTCGACCACCATCGGCACACGCTCCGCCCTGGTGCGGTCGGTTGCCTCGAGCACCATCGGCACACGCTGGGCCCTGGTGCGGCAGGTTGCCTCGACCACCATCGGCACACGCTGGGCCCTGGTGCGGGCGCTTGCCTCGACCACCATCGGCACACGCTGGGCCCTGGTGCGGGCGCTTGCCTCGACCACCATCGGCACACGCTGGGCCCTGGTGCGGCAGGTTGCCTCGACCACCATCGGCACACGCTGGGCCCTGGTGCGGGCGCTTGCCTCGAGCACCATCGGCACACGCTGGGCCCTGGTGCGGTCGGTTGCCTCGAGCACCATCGGCACACGCTGGGCCCTGGTGCGGCAGGTTGCCTCGACCATCATCGGCAGCCTCGACCACCATCGGCACACGCTGGGCCCTGGTGCGGGCGGTTGCCTCGACCACCATCGGCACACGCTGGGCCCTGGTGCGGTCGGTTGCCTCGAGCACCATCGGCACACGCTGGGCCCTGGTGCGGCAGGTTGCCTCGAGCACCATCGGCACACGCTGGGCCCTGGTGCGGCAGGTTGCCTCGACCACCATCGGCACACGCTGGGCCCTGGTGCGGGCGGTTGCCTCGACCACCATCGGCACACGCTGGGCCCTGGTGCGGGCGCTTGCCTCGAGCACCATCCGCACACGCTGGGCCCTGGTGCGGCAGGTTGCCTCGAGCACCATCGGCACACGCTGGGCCCTGGTGCGGCAGGTTGCCTCGAGCACCATCGGCACACGCTGGGCCCTGGTGCGGGAGCTTGCCTCGAGCGCCATCGGCACACGCTGGGCCCTGGTGCGGCAGGTTGCCTCGAGCCCCATCGGCACACGCTGGGCCCTGGTGCGGTCGGTTGCCTCGAGCACCATCGGCACACGCTGGGCGCTGGTGCGGGCGCTTGCCTCGACCAGCATCGGCACACGCTGGGCCCTGGTGCGGCAGGTTGCCTCGATCACCATCGGCACACGCTGGGCCCTGGTGCGACAGGTTGCCTCGAGCACCATCGGCACACTATCGGCCCTGGTGCGGGCGGTTGCCTCGACCACCGTCGGCACACGCTGGGCCCTGGTGCGGGCGCTTGCCTCGAGCACCATCGGCACACGCTGGGCCCTGGTGCGGCAGGTTGCCTCGAGCACCATCGGCACACGCTGGGCCCTGGTGCGGGAGCTTGCCTCGAGCGCCATCGGCACACGCTGGGCCCTGGTGCGGCAGGTTGCCTCGAGCACCATCGGCACACGCTGGGCCCTGGTGCGGTCGGTTGCCTCGAGCACCATCGGCACACGCTGGGCCCTGGTGCGGCAGGTTGCCTCGACCACCATCGGCACACGCTGGGCCCTGGTGCGGGCGCTTGCCTCGACCACCATCGGCACACGCTGGGCCCTGGTGCGGGCGCTTGCCTCGACCACCATCGGCACACGCTGGGCCCTGGTGCGGCAGGTTGCCTCGACCACCATCGGCACACGCTGGGCCCTGGTGCGGGCGCTTGCCTCGAGCACCATCGGCACACGCTGGGCCCTGGTGCGGTCGGTTGCCTCGAGCACCATCGGCACACGCTGGGCCCTGGTGCGGCAGGTTGCCTCGACCATCATCGGCAGCCTCGACCACCATCGGCACACGCTGGGCCCTGGTGCGGGCGGTTGCCTCGACCACCATCGGCACACGCTGGGCCCTGGTGCGGTCGGTTGCCTCGAGCACCATCGGCACACGCTGGGCCCTGGTGCGGCAGGTTGCCTCGAGCACCATCGGCACACGCTGGGCCCTGGTGCGGCAGGTTGCCTCGACCACCATCGGCACACGCTGGGCCCTGGTGCGGGCGCTTGCCTCGAGCACCATCCGCACACGCTGGGCCCTGGTGCGGCAGGTTGCCTCGAGCACCATCGGCACACGCTGGGCCCTGGTGCGGCAGGTTGCCTCGAGCACCATCGGCACACGCTGGGCCCTGGTGCGGGAGCTTGCCTCGAGCGCCATCGGCACACGCTGGGCCCTGGTGCGGCAGGTTGCCTCGAGCACCATCGGCACACGCTGGGCCCTGGTGCGGTCGGTTGCCTCGAGCACCATCGGCACACGCTGGGCGCTGGTGCGGGCGCTTGCCTCGACCAGCATCGGCACACGCTGGGCCCTGGTGCGGCAGGTTGCCTCGATCACCATCGGCACACGCTGGGCCCTGGTGCGACAGGTTGCCTCGAGCACCATCGGCACACTATCGGCCCTGGTGCGGGCGGTTGCCTCGACCACCGTCGGCACACGCTGGGCCCTGGTGCGGGCGCTTGCCTCGAGCACCATCGGCACACGCTGGGCCCTGGTGCGGGCGGTTGCCTCGAGCACCATCGGCACACGCTGGGCCCTGGTGGGTTTAGGCACATCTTCAAATTTCTGCCGTGCCAATGCCATTTTTATGGCTTGTAAATTCATACAATGGTCCCCTAAGCCTTCACGTGAAGTTTCGTTGGAAGATGACTCGTTTTCTATTTTTCATGATTTTTGAAACTTTTTGCGGTTCGGGATTTTTTAAAATTTTTTTATAAGGATTTTTGGCCCCAAATTTTGTAGGCATGATCCTTATATTTTTGTTGGCATGCACAAAAAAATTCAGCTAAAAACTCGAAGTAGAGAAGATTTTGTGACCGTTTGAAAAAAGTGTCCCCATTTCAGACACTTTAACGGCTACTGGTAGCAAACCTGTAAAATCTCAAATGCTCTTTAAGGGGGTGTGAATTCTCAGAGGTTTGATGAGGGATAGGGGGCCAACACAAGGCCAAGTACCAGCACCCATCGCACATCATGTGCGCACACCCCCCCGGCCCCCCTCCCAATCGCCGGAACCCCAATGCCGCCGGTCAGGTTCTCCGGCGGTACTCCGGCGATGCTCCGGCGATGCTGTCCCGAGTGAAAAAAATGCGGCACCAGCACATGCTGGAGCCAAGCATGGGCACCGTGGCTCAAAATCGAACTTCGGCCAAGGCCTCGACCATCAATGGCACATGATGACGCATGGTGATGGCACATGCATCGACCATCATCGGCATAGGCTGCCCTTCGGTACGGGCACTTGCCTCGACCGCCATCGGCACAAGCTGGGCCCTGGTGTGGGTTGTTGCCTCGATCACAATCGGCACATGCTGAGCCTTGGTGCGGGCGGTTGCCTCGAGCACCATCGGCAGACCCTGGGCCCTGGTGCGGCCGGTTGCCCCGATAACCATCGACACACGCTGGGCCCTGGGGCGGGCGCTTGCCCCCAGCACCATCGGCACACGCTGGGCCCTGGTGCGGGCGCTTGCCTCGACCACCATCGGCACACGCTGGGCACTGGTGCGGGCGCTTGCCTCGACCACCATCGGCACACGCTGGGCCCTGGTGCGGGCGCTTGCCCCCAGCACCATCGGCACACGCTGGGCCCTGGTGCGGGCGGTTGCCCCCAGCACCATCGGCACACGCAGGGCCCTGGTGCGGGC
>NW_028323044.1:172453-177453 GCF_047325235.1 Durio zibethinus | reverse complement strand
ACACGCTGGGCCCTGGTGCGGGCGGTTGCCCCCAGCACCATCGGCACACGTTGGGCCCTGGTGCGGGCGCTTGCCTCGACCACCATCGGCACACGCTGGGCCCTGGTGCGACAGGTTGCCTCGACCACCATCGGCACACGCTGGGCCCTGGTGCGGGCGCTTGCCTCGACCACCATCGGCACACGCTCGGCCCTGGTGCGGTCGGTTGCCTCGAGCACCATCGGCACACGCTGGGCCCTGGTGCGGGCGGTTGCCTCGACCACCATCGGCACACGCTGGGCCCTGGTGCGGGCGCTTGCCTCGACCACCATCGACACACGCTGGGCCCTGGTGCGGCCGGTTGCCTCGAGCACCATCGGCACACGCTGGGCCCTGGTGCGGTCGGTTGCCTCGACCACCATCGGCACACGCTGGGCCCTGGTGCGGGCGCTTGCCTCGACCACCATCGGCACACGCTGGGCCCTGGTGCGGCAGGTTGCCTCGACCACCATCGGCACACGCTGGGCCCTGGTGCGGCAGGTTGCCTCGAGCACCATCGGCACACGCTGGGCCCTGGTGCGGTCGGTTGCCTCGAACACCATCGGCACACGCTGGGCCCTGGTGCGGCAGCTTGCCTCGACCACCATCGGCACACGCTGGGCCCTGGTGCGGCCGGTTGCCTCGAGCACCATCGGCACACGCTCGGCCCTGGTGCGGCAGGTTGCCTCGACCACCATCGGCAGCCTCGACCACCATCGGCACACGCTGGGCCCTGGTGCGGGCGCTTGCCTCGACCACCATCGGCACACGCTCCGCCCTGGTGCGGTCGGTTGCCTCGAGCACCATCGGCACACGCTGGGCCCTGGTGCGGCAGGTTGCCTCGACCACCATCGGCACACGCTGGGCCCTGGTGCGGGCGCTTGCCTCGACCACCATCGGCACACGCTCCGCCCTGGTGCGGTCGGTTGCCTCGAGCACCATCGGCACACGCTGGGCCCTGGTGCGGCAGGTTGCCTCGACCACCATCGGCACACGCTGGGCCCTGGTGCGGGCGCTTGCCTCGACCACCATCGGCACACGCTGGGCCCTGGTGCGGGCGCTTGCCTCGACCACCATCGGCACACGCTGGGCCCTGGTGCGGCAGGTTGCCTCGACCACCATCGGCACACGCTGGGCCCTGGTGCGGGCGCTTGCCTCGAGCACCATCGGCACACGCTGGGCCCTGGTGCGGTCGGTTGCCTCGAGCACCATCGGCACACGCTGGGCCCTGGTGCGGCAGGTTGCCTCGACCATCATCGGCAGCCTCGACCACCATCGGCACACGCTGGGCCCTGGTGCGGGCGGTTGCCTCGACCACCATCGGCACACGCTGGGCCCTGGTGCGGTCGGTTGCCTCGAGCACCATCGGCACACGCTGGGCCCTGGTGCGGCAGGTTGCCTCGAGCACCATCGGCACACGCTGGGCCCTGGTGCGGCAGGTTGCCTCGACCACCATCGGCACACGCTGGGCCCTGGTGCGGGCGGTTGCCTCGACCACCATCGGCACACGCTGGGCCCTGGTGCGGGCGCTTGCCTCGAGCACCATCCGCACACGCTGGGCCCTGGTGCGGCAGGTTGCCTCGAGCACCATCGGCACACGCTGGGCCCTGGTGCGGCAGGTTGCCTCGAGCACCATCGGCACACGCTGGGCCCTGGTGCGGGAGCTTGCCTCGAGCGCCATCGGCACACGCTGGGCCCTGGTGCGGCAGGTTGCCTCGAGCCCCATCGGCACACGCTGGGCCCTGGTGCGGTCGGTTGCCTCGAGCACCATCGGCACACGCTGGGCGCTGGTGCGGGCGCTTGCCTCGACCAGCATCGGCACACGCTGGGCCCTGGTGCGGCAGGTTGCCTCGATCACCATCGGCACACGCTGGGCCCTGGTGCGACAGGTTGCCTCGAGCACCATCGGCACACTATCGGCCCTGGTGCGGGCGGTTGCCTCGACCACCGTCGGCACACGCTGGGCCCTGGTGCGGGCGCTTGCCTCGAGCACCATCGGCACACGCTGGGCCCTGGTGCGGCAGGTTGCCTCGAGCACCATCGGCACACGCTGGGCCCTGGTGCGGGAGCTTGCCTCGAGCGCCATCGGCACACGCTGGGCCCTGGTGCGGCAGGTTGCCTCGAGCACCATCGGCACACGCTGGGCCCTGGTGCGGTCGGTTGCCTCGAGCACCATCGGCACACGCTGGGCCCTGGTGCGGCAGGTTGCCTCGACCACCATCGGCACACGCTGGGCCCTGGTGCGGGCGCTTGCCTCGACCACCATCGGCACACGCTGGGCCCTGGTGCGGGCGCTTGCCTCGACCACCATCGGCACACGCTGGGCCCTGGTGCGGCAGGTTGCCTCGACCACCATCGGCACACGCTGGGCCCTGGTGCGGGCGCTTGCCTCGAGCACCATCGGCACACGCTGGGCCCTGGTGCGGTCGGTTGCCTCGAGCACCATCGGCACACGCTGGGCCCTGGTGCGGCAGGTTGCCTCGACCATCATCGGCAGCCTCGACCACCATCGGCACACGCTGGGCCCTGGTGCGGGCGGTTGCCTCGACCACCATCGGCACACGCTGGGCCCTGGTGCGGTCGGTTGCCTCGAGCACCATCGGCACACGCTGGGCCCTGGTGCGGCAGGTTGCCTCGAGCACCATCGGCACACGCTGGGCCCTGGTGCGGCAGGTTGCCTCGACCACCATCGGCACACGCTGGGCCCTGGTGCGGGCGGTTGCCTCGACCACCATCGGCACACGCTGGGCCCTGGTGCGGGCGCTTGCCTCGAGCACCATCCGCACACGCTGGGCCCTGGTGCGGCAGGTTGCCTCGAGCACCATCGGCACACGCTGGGCCCTGGTGCGGCAGGTTGCCTCGAGCACCATCGGCACACGCTGGGCCCTGGTGCGGGAGCTTGCCTCGAGCGCCATCGGCACACGCTGGGCCCTGGTGCGGCAGGTTGCCTCGAGCACCATCGGCACACGCTGGGCCCTGGTGCGGTCGGTTGCCTCGAGCACCATCGGCACACGCTGGGCGCTGGTGCGGGCGCTTGCCTCGACCAGCATCGGCACACGCTGGGCCCTGGTGCGGCAGGTTGCCTCGATCACCATCGGCACACGCTGGGCCCTGGTGCGACAGGTTGCCTCGAGCACCATCGGCACACTATCGGCCCTGGTGCGGGCGGTTGCCTCGACCACCGTCGGCACACGCTGGGCCCTGGTGCGGGCGCTTGCCTCGAGCACCATCGGCACACGCTGGGCCCTGGTGCGGGCGGTTGCCTCGAGCACCATCGGCACACGCTGGGCCCTGGTGGGTTTAGGCACATCTTCAAATTTCTGCCGTGCCAATGCCATTTTTATGGCTTGTAAATTCATACAATGGTCCCCTAAGCCTTCACGTGAAGTTTCGTTGGAAGATGACTCGTTTTCTATTTTTCATGATTTTTGAAACTTTTTGCGGTTCGGGATTTTTTAAAATTTTTTTATAAGGATTTTTGGCCCCAAATTTTGTAGGCATGATCCTTATATTTTTGTTGGCATGCACAAAAAAATTCAGCTAAAAACTCGAAGTAGAGAAGATTTTGTGACCGTTTGAAAAAAGTGTCCCCATTTCAGACACTTTAACGGCTACTGGTAGCAAACCTGTAAAATCTCAAATGCTCTTTAAGGGGGTGTGAATTCTCAGAGGTTTGATGAGGGATAGGGGGCCAACACAAGGCCAAGTACCAGCACCCATCGCACATCATGTGCGCACACCCCCCCGGCCCCCCTCCCAATCGCCGGAACCCCAATGCCGCCGGTCAGGTTCTCCGGCGGTACTCCGGCGATGCTCCGGCGATGCTGTCCCGAGTGAAAAAAATGCGGCACCAGCACATGCTGGAGCCAAGCATGGGCACCGTGGCTCAAAATCGAACTTCGGCCAAGGCCTCGACCATCAATGGCACATGATGACGCATGGTGATGGCACATGCATCGACCATCATCGGCATAGGCTGCCCTTCGGTACGGGCACTTGCCTCGACCGCCATCGGCACAAGCTGGGCCCTGGTGTGGGTTGTTGCCTCGATCACAATCGGCACATGCTGAGCCTTGGTGCGGGCGGTTGCCTCGAGCACCATCGGCAGACCCTGGGCCCTGGTGCGGCCGGTTGCCCCGATAACCATCGACACACGCTGGGCCCTGGGGCGGGCGCTTGCCCCCAGCACCATCGGCACACGCTGGGCCCTGGTGCGGGCGCTTGCCTCGACCACCATCGGCACACGCTGGGCACTGGTGCGGGCGCTTGCCTCGACCACCATCGGCACACGCTGGGCCCTGGTGCGGGCGCTTGCCCCCAGCACCATCGGCACACGCAGGGCCCTGGTGCGGGCGGTTGCCCCGAGCACCATCGGCACACGTCGGCCCTGGTGCGGGCGGTTGCCCCGAACACCATCGGCACAAGTCGGCCCTTGGTGCGGGCTCCTGGCTCGACCACCATCGGCACACGCTGGGCCCTGGTGCGGGCGGTTGCCTCGAACACCATCGGCACACGCCGGCCCTTGGTGCGGCCGGTTGCCTCGACCACCATCGGCACACGCTCGGCCTTGGTGAGGGCGCTTGCCTCGACCACCATCGGCACACGCTGGGCCCTGGTGCGGGCGCTTGCCTCGACCACCATCGGCACACGCTCGGCCCTGGTGCGGGCGCTTGCCTCGACCACCATCGGCACACGCTGGGCCCTGGTGCGGGCGGTTGCCTCGACCACCATCGGCACACGCTCGACCTTGGTGAGGGCGCTTGCCTCGACCACCATCGGCACACGTTGGGCCCTGGTGCGGGCGCTTGCCTCGACCACCATCGGCACACGCTCGGCCTTGGTGCGGGCGGTTGCCTCGACCACCATCGGCACACGCTGGGCCCTGGTGCTGGCGGTTGCCTCGACCACCATCGGCACACGCTGGGCCCTGGTGCGGGCGGTTGCCTCGAACACCATCGGCACAAGCCGGCCCTTGGTGCGGG
>NW_028323044.1:158572-168572 GCF_047325235.1 Durio zibethinus | reverse complement strand
TGGCTTAGTGTGAGATAGAAATACGCCTGTCTCGTCTTAATCTTAATAATGAGTGAATCAATGAATGAAAGTGGAAGAAATGAAGAATGAAAGTGGAAGAAATGAAGTTTAACTCCCCTTTTTATGTTTATGTCAGACCAATCACTTCCCGAAAGGATCTTATACTTTGTATTATTAATATAATCTAGTTTCTTTTTATAATATCGATTTATATAATATAATAATATAATAGATTGAATTTATCTAATTTATTTCTATATCTAATTTATTTCTATATAGAATAGAGTGGCGATTCAAATGAATGATTTATGAGTATAAATCATGAATCAAAAATGGAAAATCATAAAAGATGGAAAAAGCTTTCGGATCTAGTCATATCATTCCATTATATTGACAATTTCAAAAAACTGTTCATACTATGAGCATAGTATGATGTCGGTCAGGCAAATATGCCCCCATCGTCTAGCGGTTCAGGACATCTCTCTTTCAAGGAGGCAGCGGGGATTCGACTTCCCCTGGGGGTAGGGTACTACGAAAGGAAGTTGATCATGGATTATCAATAAACCTATAATTGATTCTTCCTGGGTCGATGCCCGAGCGGTTAATGGGGACGGACTGTAAATTCGTTGGCAATATGTCTACGCTGGTTCAAATCCAGCTCGGCCCAATAATTCGCTGATCCGCCATAACATAAAATGCCCATTTTTTTGTATTTTGTTTTCCAGAAAAGCCAAACAAAAAAATTAGGGAAGAATAAAAAAAGTCCAATTTTCTGATATATCCATCCCTACCGCTATTTGTTTTTTATTTGTTCTATTTATTTGTTCCCATAAATTCTGACCTTGATAATGATCTAGATTCATATCAGGATCATTAAGTATAAAGTTTAATGAAAAGAAAGAGTAAAGTAAAGAAAAAAGACTCTTTTTTTTTTTTCATTTTAAAATTGATTATCGATCGATTTGGCAATAACGAAAGGATTACTAGTAACTAGTAATCCGCGTTGCTCTCACTAAAGCGCATACCCGTATGGATATCAATATATCACTCGCGCCTTTGTTTGTTACAACACGGCGATTCGAATCTAAAATTTAAATAGAAAATGGCTTGAATGAAATCATAAGAATATCTATGCTGTACACTTTTCTTTATTGCCCTGGGATTGTAGTTCAATTGGTCAGAGCACCGCCCTGTCAAGGCGGAAGCTGCGGGTTCGAGCCCCGTCAGTCCCGACGGATACAATAAAAAAAAAATACATCAATTGATCCCTCCATTTTCTGTGAAAGGGAATACAAATGAAAGAATTTCATTCCCAAGGATAGCCTTTTTTATTTATTTTTTCCTTTCCATTTTTTGTTGGGGTTTATTTGTAAACTATTTGTAAACGGTGAAAGTGGAAAAGCAGTCAGATGATACATCATCAGATGATTGTACAAGGAAGGCGGTAGATTATCGAAAAGAAAGAGTGGAAAAGAATATATAGAAATAAAGGAAAGGAATTCTTTTGATTGGGCCAGGAATCCAATTTTGTATTCGGTGTGGATAAAAGAGCTTCCTATGTTATACTATTCAATTCTCGACGGTGAATCGATTTGATAGCTTAGATATTGTTATTCATGATATTGATCCGATTCGATGTCATTGAAATGTAAGTCATCGCATTGAATTTACAAGCGACAAATTTATCATCTCTATGGGATTAAATCCCGAGTTATTGCGAAGTAAAAAAAACAATGAAATTATGGAAGTAAATATTCTCGCATTTATTGCTACAGCGCTGTTCATTCTAGTTCCTACCGCCTTTTTACTTATAATATACGTAAAAACTGTCAGTCAAAGTGATTAATTTGAATGAAACTTGACTTTTTATCAAGGATTTAAGAAAAAAAGGATTCCAATTTCACGTCTTAAATAAATTAAATAAAATGAATGGACTAGAATCAGCAGTATCCTATCAAACTCGATAGTATGGTAGAAAAAAAATATGAATCTTTCTACCATACTATCCATATCTATTATTGTAATGTATAAAGATACAAGCTTAATATAGATGAATCTACAATATGTATCTTCATACATGTCGATATCAATTAAATATATGTAATGAAATATATGTAATGTACATAGTATCTCAATTTTATTTCTTCGCTTGATCTATTTTATTTGTGTTGATTTCAATCAATCTGAAATAATTGAAAGGCAAGTCTTACGATTTTCTAATTCTTTCATTTCATGGAACCGATTTTTAATTTAACTTCTTTTCTTTGATCCATGATATGAAATGAGTCAATAAAGCATGGCATAAATAAAATTCCTAAAATAATAAATAAAACAGGGGGTAAGTGTGCAATATGTGACTACACTAAGGCAAGATCTTATTAAATAAAAGAACTACTTTTTTTCTCTTTGAACAGTAACAGTAAAGAGGGAAGGAAATAAAAACAAACAAATACAGAAAAAAAAAAGGGGGGGGGGTTCCTTGTCCCTCATTGTCCATATATAACTCTGGTAAGAGCTGGTTCATCAAAATAGAAAATTTAGGAAGAATTCTTTTTTTTTTTTAATAAATTGCCTATCATCCGTATCCCTTTTACTTTCGAAATACGAACATGGGAATTATTGAAATGTTTGTTTGATTTTGATTGAAAGGGTATTATTCATAGAATACATTACTCCACTAGAATCCAAGAATTTCGAAATGAAGACTAATAAAATAGTTAAAAAGGCTTTGCAAAACGATCTAGAAAACAATTGATACGGTTTGATTCCTCAACCCAATTAGAAGTACCCCTAGAGTCCACTTCTTCCCCATACTACGAGTGAAAGGGAAAATGTAAAGACTACCATTAAAGCAGCCCAAGCAAGACTTACTATATCCATGTGTATTATGTCCCCTAATTTCTATGAATATGAAACAAATAGGAAGGAATTTTTCCATTATTGTTCACTAATAATAGTGGAATTACCGGTGCAGAGTCAAAAGGAAAAGGGAATTCTGACACACCACCGTTGATGAAACACTTCAATAAATCCGCTTATAACAAGTTCTTATATGATTTCTAGTAAAATCGAGAACCATTAAGCACAAGCAAAATACGCAGTAACACTTTTGGAAGTATCAAAAGAATGTTACTCACATGTAGCAATAATAAGACTTCTTCTTTCTTTTGGTGTCCCTTATTAAGTAAAAGCCAATTATCCATCCAATCTAATATTGATTGGATGCCTGAACACTCAGAGACTTTCATCAGTCTGTATACAAAGTATCTTCCAACCCTTCTACAACCATTCATTAGTTAATTAAACACTCCCGTTATCCAATCTAATTCAAGACTCCGATAGTAGCCCCTCTATTAGTAGGGGAGGGGCTACCATATCAAGATTTACTCATTCCCTTCCACTACTCTAGTTTTTCCTTGAATCCTAGACGTAAGGATTTACAACACTTTAGAAAACAAAACCTCCGGAAGTTTATAATCAAGTTTATAATCAAGAAAGTATCAAGAGTCCTTTTCTTACACTTGTTTTTGCCGGAGAAAATTGGTCGAGTTATATCAGCAAAACAGAATATAGGATTTCGCGTTTTTTGTTGATCAGGCGACACCCGGATTTGAACTGGGGAATAAGGGATTTGCAGTCCCCCGCCTTACCGCTCGGCCATGTCGCCAAAAGGCTACAAACAAAAAAATGAGAGTATCCCCTTTTTATTTTTAGATTGGATCCATACCTTCAATTGGTTATAGTATCTCAAGACACACAATATCTAAAAACAAAAACTTTCCCTTTCTTTTTTCTTTTCTATTGAAAAAGAAAATGTGGATTCTCAGTTACAAAAGTAAAAATGCAGGACAAAAAAATTGGAACCATTAACTATTAACTATTGACGGCAAATTTATGGACGATTCTTCTTCACTTGTCTTTCTCTAATGGTATAAGAAAATAAAAATGGATACATAACTAATTAGTATTGATTTTTTTTTTCAATTTTTCAATTCAATAAAAAAACTTTCTTAATTTCAATTATAAATTATATAATTATAAATTATATTATAATAATATAACAGCAATTATGAGTCTATGTAAACCCCCGAACATAAGTTGTTACACAGCTCTAGTTATCTAATGAGGTATTTTATCTATCTAGATATGATGTCCATAGGGAATCAGCAAGAAATTATCGTGTTTCAATTTTTCATTGAATAGATTAAAATTAAAGAAAAAATAGAATTTTTGATAGAGCACGCCATGTGTTGTCTCCACTAGAGAGCTATAATGGAATAAAAAGAAAAGAGGAAAGACATATATAAATAGAAATGCTATATCTGCATATGTTTAATAAATACAAGCCCTCTTTTCGTACGCACTTCAATCATATTCTAAATATTCTACTAAAAAATAAAAAACTAAAAAATGGGTAAAAACATCTCTCTTCTCTGCGAATCATTTTTTGAACAGAACAATGGAATCTATGAAAAAATTAAGTGCTAGAAAAATCAACTCTCTCCCGATATATATTTTATGATTATTTTGTCTTTATCTCAACGAACAGATCAAATCAGGAATTCATTTCATTTTTCTGGTATTCAATCGGATTGGAATATGGAATATCATAATAATGGTAGAAATTGAATTATTATTTTTTTTTTTGATATTCTATACAAAACTCCATAAGGCTAAATGGCATTTATCAATTCTTTTATGTAGCTGTTTGTTATAAATATAAATTAAAATTTGAGTATAATTTTTCTTCTTCCGTTCATACGCATTTCATACATTCCATATATATTATATGGTATATGGAGTTAGATAAAATTTCATGTGATTCAGTAAACAGAATAGAAATTCAATTCCATCATTATTAGATCGATTCATATGATTCGATGAAGAATGAGAAAAGAATGGGATTTTTTTGATAAATGGGAAATTCAAAATGCTCGGGAATGAAAATGGGGAAATGTATACAATACCTGGGTTGAATCAGATACAATTTGAAGGATTTTGTGGGTTCATGGATCGGGGCTTAACAGAAGAACTTGATAAGTTTCCAAAAATTGAAGATACAGATCAAGAAATTGAATTTCAATTATTTGTGGAAACATATCAATTGGTGGAACCGTTGATAAAAGAAAGGGATGCTGTATATGAATCACTCACATATTCTTCTAAATTATATGTATCCGCAGGATTAATTTTGAAAACCAGTAAGGATATGCAAGAACAAACAATTTTTATTGGAAACATTCCTTTAATGAACTCCCTCGGAACTTCTATAGTAAATGGAATATACAGAATTGTGATCAATCAAATATTGCAAAGCCCCGGTATCTATTATCGATCAGAATTGGATCCTAACGGAATTTCGGTCTATACTGGTACCATAATATCAGATTGGGGGGGGAGGTTCGAATTAGAGATTGATAGAAAAGCAAGGATATGGGCTCGTGTAAGTAGGAAACAGAAAATATCTATTCTAGTTCTATCATCAGCTATGGGTTCGAATCTAAGAGAAATTCTAGAGAATGTTTGCTACCCTGAAATTTTCTTGTCTTTCCTGACCGATAAGGAAAAAAAAAAAATTGGGTCAAAAGAAAATGCCATTTTGGAGTTTTATCAACAATTTTCTTGTGTAGGCGGGGATCCGGTATTTTCTGAATCCTTGTGTAAGGAATTACAAAAGAAATTCTTTCAGCAAAGATGTGAATTAGGAAGGATTGGTCGACGAAATATGAACCAGAGACTGAATCTTAATATACCTCAGAACAATACATTTTTGTTACCGCGAGATATATTGGCAGCTGCGGATCATTTGATTGGAATGAAATTTGGAATGGGTACACTTGACGATATGAATCATTTGAAAAATAAGCGTATTCGTTCTGTAGCGGATCTCTTACAAGATCAATTCGGATTGGCTCTGGTTCGTTTAGAAAATGTAGTTAGAGGAACTATATGCGGAGCAATTAGGCATAAATTGATACCGACTCCTCAGAATTTGGTAACTTCGACTCCATTAACAACCACTTATGAATCCTTTTTCGGATTACACCCATTGTCTCAAGTTTTGGATCGAACAAATCCATTGACACAAATAGTTCATGGGAGAAAATTGAGTTATTTGGGCCCCGGAGGATTGACCGGGCGAACTGCTAATTTTCGGATACGAGATATCCATCCTAGTTACTATGGACGCATTTGCCCAATTGACACGTCTGAAGGAATCAATGTTGGACTTATTGGATCCTTAGCAATTCATGCCAGGATTGGTCGTTGGGGGTCTCTAGAAAGTCCATTTTATAAAATATTTGAGAGATCAAAAAAAGCACAGATGCTTTATTTATCCCCAAGTCGAGATGAATATTATATGGTAGCGGCAGGAAATTCTTTGGCCTTGAATCAGGGTATTCAGGAAGAACAGGTTGTTCCGGCTCGATACCGCCAAGAATTCCTGACTATTGCATGGGAACAAGTTCATCTTCGAAGTATTTTTCCTTTTCAATATTTTTCTATGGGAGCTTCCCTCATTCCTTTTATCGAGCATAATGACGCGAATCGGGCTTTAATGAGTTCTAATATGCAACGCCAAGCAGTTCCGCTTTCGCGTTCCGAGAAGTGCATTGTTGGAACTGGGTTGGAACGCCAATTGGCTCTAGATTCAGGGGTTCCCGCTATAGCCGATCAAGAGGGAAAGATCATTTCTACCGATACTGACAAGATTATTTTATCGGGTAATGGGGATACTCTAAGCATTCCATTAGTTATGTATCAACGTTCCAACAAAAATACTTGTATGCATCAAACTCCCCGGGTTCAGCGGGGTAAATGCATTAAAAAGGGACAGATTTTAGCGGATGGTGCCGCTACGGTTGGTGGCGAACTCGCTTTGGGCAAAAACGTATTAGTAGCTTATATGCCATGGGAAGGTTACAATTTTGAGGATGCGGTACTCATTAGCGAGCGTCTAGTATATGAAGATATTTATACTTCTTTTCACATACGAAAATATGAAATTCAGACTCATGTGACAAGCCAAGGTCCTGAAAGAATCACTAACGAAATATCGCACCTAGAAGCCCATTTACTCCGCAATTTAGACAAAAATGGAATTGTGATGCTGGGATCTTGGGTGGAGACGGGCGATATTTTAGTAGGTAAATTAACGCCTCAGGTGGCGAAAGAATCATCATATGCTCCAGAAGATAGATTATTACGGGCCATACTTGGGATTCAGGTATCCACTTCAAAGGAAACTTGTCTAAAATTACCTATAGGTGGGAGGGGTCGAGTCATCGATGTGAGATGGATCCAGAAAAAAGGGGGTTCTAGTTATAATCCGGAAACGATTCGTGTATATATTTCACAGAAACGCGAAATGAAAGTAGGCGATAAAGTAGCCGGAAGACATGGAAATAAGGGTATCATTTCCAAAATTTTACCTAGACAGGATATGCCTTATTTGCAAGACGGAAGACCTGTTGATATGGTCTTCAACCCATTAGGAGTCCCTTCACGAATGAATGTGGGACAGATATTTGAATGCTCGCTTGGGTTAGCAGGGAGTCTACTAGATAGACATTATCGAATAGCACCGTTTGATGAGAGATATGAACAAGAGGCTTCGAGAAAACTAGTGTTTTCCGAATTATATGAAGCCGGTAAGCAAACAGCGAATCCATGGGTATTTGAACCCGAGTATCCAGGAAAAAGCAGACTATTTGATGGAAGAACGGGGGACCCTTTTGAACAACCTGTTATAATAGGAAAACCTTATATCTTGAAATTAATTCATCAAGTTGATGATAAAATACATGGGCGTTCCAGTGGACATTATACACTTGTTACACAACAACCACTTAGAGGAAGGTCCAAGCAAGGAGGACAACGGGTAGGAGAAATGGAGGTTTGGGCTCTAGAGGGATTTGGTGTTGCTCATATTTTACAAGAAATGCTTACTTATAAATCTGATCATATTAGAGCTCGCCAAGAAGTACTTGGTACTATGATCATTGGAGGAACAATACCTAAACCTGAAAATGCTCCAGAATCTTTTCGATTGCTCGTCCGAGAATTACGATCTTTGGCTCTGGAACTGAATCATTTCCTTGTATCTGAGAAGAACTTCCAGATTAATAGGAAGGAAGCTTAATCGGAATGAATCAGAATTTGTCTTCTATGATCGACCGATATAAACATCAACAACTCCGAATTGGCTCAGTTTCTCCCCAACAAATAAGTGCTTGGGCCAATAAAATCCTACCTAATGGAGAAACCGTTGGAGAGGTGACAAAACCCTATACTTTTCATTACAAAACCAATAAACCGGAAAAGGATGGATTATTTTGTGAAAGAATTTTTGGACCTATAAAAAGTGGAATTTGCGCTTGTGGAAATTATCGAGTAATTGGAAATGAAAAGCAGGGCCCTAAATTTTGTGAACAATGCGGAGTTGAATTTGTTGATTATCGGATACGAAGATATCAAATGGGATACATAAAACTGGCATGTCCAGTAACTCATGTATGGTATTTGAAACGTCGTCCTAGTTATATCGCCAATCTTTTAGATAAACCTCTTAAAGAATTAGAGGGTCTAGTATACTGCGATGTGTGATTTGATCGAAATTATGATTTTACCGATTAGCAATGAGAAACTGTCATCCCATTCAATCGAATTGGGATGCCCTGGATCTGACATGACATGTCTCTTGGGAGGAGTAACATGAAGCTCAGAATTATGGGTGTATTCAATACTCCCAAATAAAAAGGGAATTGGTCTATGGTCGAGTCAGTAAAAATAAATAAATAGGAATTTTGAGTTGTACCTCGTGAAAAAAAAAGACTTCTTTCTTTTGTGGAATTAACCATTCTCATTTCTTTTAGTTCTTTTAGAAAGAAATGAAATTATGTTCAAGTAAACAAATATGTCATGGTTGCAGGAGTCTATACATCGCATATAGGCTTAGGCTTTAAGTTAAGGGCATCGTGGTATAACCGTCGAGGTAAGGTAAGGCAGGACCTAAGAGATCGAATGGAAGGGTACATAGACAAGTAAATCCCTTATGACACTCCTTTAATTTAAGAGGATTCATCATTCGAGGGGAAGTAGACTACTCAAGAATTTCACATTTCATTTATGTCCTAATTTCGAATTGAATAAAGAATTAAGAAAATATAAATCAATAAAAGAAGAATGAATCAATGAAATGTTTCTTTGGAACTTGAGTAAAGAGTAGACCTTTTTTTGGGGGGGGTTCTAGAATTTGAAAGCGAGAACTCCTTTCTTTATCTTTATTTGGTGTAACTACTTGAGCCGGATGAGAGGAAACTCTCATGTCCGATTTTGAGGGGGGGGGGGAGAGATCCTGTAGGGCCCTATCCTAATTTTGCTTTTGCTAGGCCCATCGCTAAAAAACCTACTTTCTTACGATTACGAGGTTCATTCGAATATGAAATTCAATCCTGGAAATACAGTATCCCACTTTTTTTTACTACCCAAGGTTTCGATACATTTCGAAATCGAGAAATTTCTACTGGAGCAGGTGCTATTCGAGAACAATTAACCGATCTAGATTTGCGAATTCTTATCGATTATTCGTTGGTCGAATGGAAAGAATTAGGAGAAGAAGGCCTCGCGGGTAATGAATGGGAAGATCGAAAAATTGGAAGAAGAAAGGATTTTTTGGTTAGACGCATGGAATTGGCTAAGCATTTTATTCGAACAAATATAGAACCAGAATGGATGGTTTTATGTCTATTACCGGTTCTTCCTCCCGAGTTGAGACCGATCATTCAGATAGATGGGGGTAAACTAATGAGTTCGGATATTAATGAACTCTATAGAAGAGTTATCTATCGAAATAATACTCTTACCGATTTATTAACAACAAGTAGATCTACGCCAGGGGAATTAGTAATGTGTCAGGAAAAATTGGTACAAGAAGCCGTGGATACACTTCTTGATAATGGAACCCGCGGACAACCAATGAGGGACGGTCATAATCATA
>NW_028323044.1:148572-151072 GCF_047325235.1 Durio zibethinus | reverse complement strand
CTAACTTTTTCCTAAAATTTTGGTTTGGTCCATTTTTTTTTTATTTATATTTATATCCTATTTCCCTTCAATGAATATTATCTTTATATTGATATTGTTTTGGTTTATTCAATTTCAATATTATGAGTCCTAATTTGAATAGGAATTCTTATGGTATCAATTTAGGGTCTATGATTTAAAAAAAGCTGTTCTTTCTATAGAATGATTCCCATTTCAGTCGATTTCATTCAATGCAACGATTGACCAAAAGAAAATTTTAATAAATAATAAAATAAATTGCATGAACTTAGCTCAATCAAATATTGATATTGATTTTTTATTTTTATGCAATGATTTGGTCTAATGAATTCGTCTATTTATTTAGATTGTATCCGTGTGAGATAATGATAAATAAAAGGAAGGGACGAATTGACAAAAAACGATATAAAAAATGATTAGAAAAAAAAGGGGGGGTAGAATTAGGTATATGGAATCTAATGGCTATAAGCCAACTCTTGTCCATCCTTTGAGGAATAATTCTAGAATCCGATTGAATCTAAGATATGAATAGTTGGTTTACGTTATGTAAGAAACACATGTATATGGGATATTAGATATTGACTAGTTATATATGAACTCAAAATATATCTAATCCACCCTACTACTGTGGATTTAGATAGGGATTCCAATAGAAGAATAGAAGTTCTTCTGTTTCGTCTTTGACTCTGAATTGAATGAATAAAGAGATAAAATAAAGACAAAACGAAGAATTCAAAGCAAAGAATGGGTTAGAAAAAAAGAAATGGAAGAACAAAGTATGCGCGGATTCAAAAAAATCCAGTGGATAGGAACTAAAAAAAAGATATCGAAATAGTTCTGACGGTTCAATAATATTCTCACTTCCATTCGGAGTTCTTAGTTACTTGGGCAGGTTGAATCTTAGTGATGGAATAATATAATTAAGTAAAAATTCATTGGATGATTGTATCATTAACCATTTCTTTATTTTGGTGCGAGGAACTTATCATGAATCCACTGGTTTCTGCCGCTTCCGTTATTGCTGCTGGGTTGGCTGTCGGGCTTGCTTCTATTGGACCTGGAGTTGGTCAAGGTACTGCTGCGGGCCAAGCTGTAGAAGGTATCGCGAGACAACCCGAGGCAGAGGGAAAAATACGAGGTACTTTATTGCTTAGTTTGGCTTTTATGGAAGCTTTAACAATTTATGGGCTGGTTGTAGCATTGGCACTTTTATTTGCGAATCCCTTTGTTTAATCCTATAAACATGAGAATTGTGTATTTTTTTTTTCTTATTTTATGGCTTGGGACTTACTCCTCGCTTTTTCGAATTATATCAAGATTTCACCCCTACAATTACTTATTTGTTGGGACAATAATCCATGGGAAGGATTAATTTGAGGATGAGGAATTATCACACTGACTCGCTTTCTTCCTTCCCCTTCTTAGTTCAAGAGAAACCTTTTTTATTGTTTAAAGGAGTGTTGCAACAAATGAGGTATTTTGCCATTGACATGAAACCCGCCCCCCCCTAATTCTAATAAGTATCATTATTATTGGGAATTTTCAACTGAAAAAAAAAAATACATTTCTAGCTAAATAGAATCTATTTTTGACTCCGTTTAGACGTAGGTAAATAAAAATTTATAATAATGAATAATTTAATAATAATAAATTAATTAATATTAATAATAAATTAATAATTTATTAAAAAAAAAAAAGAAATACATAGAATTAGAATAATTAGAATAATCTAAATATGATAGAATAGAATAAATAGAAAAGGAGTCAAAGTGATATAATACAAAAAAAAGAACCGAGTTCTTTTTTTTTTTTTTTAGTCTATCTAAAATAAAATAGGAGATCATATGAAAAATGTAACCGATTCTTTCCTTTCCTTGGGTCACTGGCCATCCGCCGGGAGTTTCGGATTTAATACCGATATTTTAGCAACAAATCCAATAAATCTAAGTGTAGTCCTTGGTGTATTGATCTTTTTTGGAAAGGGAGTGTGTGCGAGTTGTTTATTTCAAGAATAGGCTGGATTCACCCAGTTGCACTTTTTTTCATTATAACTAGGAAAGAAAAGAGTGCATGATCCCGCGAATTACTTCTGAATAAATTTCAAAATCATATTTAAGAACCATAGCATTTCGTCATTCATTGGTACATCGACTTTGATTCTCTATTAACCAATAATCCGGGACCATTAACATGGTTAAGGCCAAACTGTTTGAAGTTCAGATGCAGCAGGGTACTCTTTCTACTACTATGTTAATAAATACAGAAATATTTTCAAATAGTGGAAAATGTTTTTTCGATATAAAACACTCATGTCGATAAAACGATTCGAGCCCCTTTTTCCAATGCTGAATCGATGACCTATGTATAAAGTGAGAAGAATTCTTTGAATTTGAAGAAAAAAAAAAAAGAAACAACTTTGCTGACAAATTACAATTATACATTATACAATTCTAAGTACAATTATACAATTATAAATTATTAT
>NW_028323044.1:138572-143572 GCF_047325235.1 Durio zibethinus | reverse complement strand
TTTATTTTTCTATTTTTATACGAAAATAGATTCCTCGTTTTTATACTACATAGCCTATTTTGACACCAAGAAATAAAGTGATTTCTAGAATTTCTAGAAATCGAAAAGAATTTTCAGAAATTCATTTATAATAAGAGTTGAGTTTTTCATTACAAAAAAAAATTCTTTTATACCAACAATTATATATTGTGGCGGACTTTAATCCAAATAGGGTTCTTCGGCGAAAAAGGGTCAGAATGAGGAAATGGGATGATCCAGCTTTATCATGGCTATCCAAGAATTTCAATCTTTGAATTGAGGGTTCGGTTCGTTCATAGTGTTCATAGTGTAAGACTTATCTAATCTTTTCAATTGTTACAATTTTTTTTTCTTGAATAAATCATGAATTTTTCTAGGACAGTATTAAGGATCTCATCGAAAACTTACAGCAGCTTGCCAAACAAAGGCTAAGAGAAAAAAGAGAACAGGTATTACTGGCATAAAATCTACGATTGGATTCAAAAAAGCATAGGCCTCGGGCAATTTGGCGAATAAAAAACTACTCGAAAAAAGGGCAGAATTCAAACAGATACAGATCAAATTAAAGATATTAAGATTAAGCATAACAAAATTTTGTTCTTGGAGATAATTTTGATTGAGTTATTAATATGTTTTTTGATATAAGGAAAAAAATGAAGAAAGGAAAATAAGGCAGACTAAACAATACTTCTTTGAACTCACCCAATCAAAAAGCCTTCAATTCTTACAAGAGAATAGAAGAAATCATACTTTCATACAATATCTTAATTGAATTATATGTAATGATCAATAAATTCGGTTTAATTCTCTATCCATACGTGCCAAAATCCTAGCAAGAATCTAATCTATTCCATAGTTATTTGGAACTGGAATTGACGAACAGGGAATACCCATATTAGTGTTTAGTAGTTTCAAATAGAAATCTAAATGGGGCGTGGCCGAGTGGTAAGGCAACGGGTTTTGGTCCCGCTATTCGAAGGTTCGAATCCTTTCGTCCCAGAGCCTACTCTTTTTATATATCAGAATAACGATATCCGAATCTAAATTGCTCTTTTTTTTTTAACAACCTTCTTTCTAAGAGTCAAATATTGGAGAAAATGTGATTCTTGCTTTTGATTTTTAATGATTTCTTAAGATTGGCACTCGAAGAACTGTGAGATTGGCGAATCTATTCTATCGAGTTATTTGATCTATCGAGTTATTTGAAGATGCAAGGCAGATTCAAAAAGATTAGTTTATTTGTGTTATTTATAATATTCGTAATATTATTATTATTAATTATATTATTAATTTCTTATTAATTAGAATAGAAAAGCTTAATATTAATAAAAGTATAAAAAAATAAAAATATATTGTATTCATACAATATGGGTTAATTTGAATTCTTATTGAGGCTTTTTCTTCCTAAATTATCTATTTATTTCATATAGATTCATATAGAAGGAAATTGATTTCATATAGAAGGAAAAAGTATAGATAGATTACTATGTATCGACTGAACCAATGACTATTCATGATTCCATAATTGAATCAATGTTCCAAACTAGAGGAATGTTATGGTAAAACTTCGTTTGAAACGATGTGGTAGAAAGCAACGTGCGACTTGAAGGACATGATCGGCTGTGGATGTCAAAACCCACCACCTTCCATTATGTAGAAATGAAGGTGCTTTTGGCTCGACATCCTTTGTTCTGTTCTATTATAATCCGTCTTTTTGTTGGGTTGTAATGTAAATAGTACAGGATGGAGCTCGAAGAGAAACATCCATTTTTCAGGGGCAAGGATCTAGGGTTAATTAATGGAAATAAATAAGTTGGAACAACTTCGTAAGTCTATTTTTGATATAGAAATCGAAAAGCTCCGATTCAAACTATTTTCAAATCAAAAAGAAAAATTGTTGGAATTGGTAAAACTCTTTCGATCAAAAGTGTATAATGCGGGAATTAATCGTTCATATGATTCTTTGATAGAAAGAAAAAAAGAGAGAAAAAGGGGCATGTTGCTGCCATTTTTGAAATGATTAAATATCGCCGAAGTAATGTCTAAACCCAATGATTCAAGACAAAGATAAAGGATCCTAGAACAAGGAAATACCCTTTTCAATTGTCTCAACAACTAGATCAAAATGAAGAATCGAAATCGATTCTAAACGAGACAAACAAAAAAAGGGGTTAGAGACCACTCAATAAAAGAATGCCTAAGGATTTTTTTTTGAGCATTTTGAGAGTTATTTGACTTGAGTTATGAGAGTACGAATGCTTTTTTCTTCTTTTTTTTTGAAAAAAAAAAGACGGGTTTAAATGTCTAATTGATTTGCCGGGTTTATGGATCTTTTTGACATTCTAATTACATACATTATAATTCCATACATAGACATAACTTTTAATAGACATAACTTTTAATCATTTTTTTTTTTTTTTCTCGAGCCGTACGAGGAGAAAACTTCTTATACGTTTCTAGGGGGGGGGTATTATTTAACTACATCTATCCCAATGAGCCGTTTATCGAATCGTTGCAATTGATGTTCGATCCCGAAGAGAGGGAAGAGATCTTCGAAAAGTTGGTTTTTATGATCCGATAAATAATCAAACCCATTTGAATGTTCCCGCTATTCTCTATTTCCTTGAAAAAGGAGCTCAACCCACAGGAACTGTCCATGATATTTTAAAGAAGGCCGGGGTTTTTACGGAACTTAGTCTTAATCAAACAAAATTCAATTAATGAAATACAAAAAAGAGGGGGTGGATGACTCATATCTAGCTTTGTATAAATTTTTCTTTATAATTTCCTCCCCCCTCTTTTGTTTTATTCATACTTTTTTATTTATTATTCGTATTTCTTATTGCTTTGCTACTATAGAATACCGTGTTCTATAACAGATTTTATTGAGCTAATTTTATTGATATAAAATATAGAGAAAAAAGATCAATTGAATAAATGAAGTAATTGCATTTAAAAAAATAACATAAAATAAGATAAAAAAAAAAAAATAACATAAAATAAGATAAAAAAACAGAGAAAATAACAAGAAAAAATAACATATAAAAATAGAAAATATTAATAATAATTAATAATAAATAATAATAATTAATAATAAATAATTAATAATAAATATTATAATAATAAATATTATAATAATAAATATTATAATAATAAAAATAATAAATATTATAATAATAAATATTATTAATAATAAAAATAATAAATATTATAATAATAAATATTATTAATAATAAAAATAATAAATATTATAATAATAAATATTATTAATAATTAATAATAAAAAATACAATATAATAAAAAAAAAAAAAAAAATTGACTTAATTCTTTTTTTCATTGTATTTTTTTATAGTCTTTTTTATATTCTTTATTCTTTTCTCAACATTTATATTCAAAATTTACAATCATATTGACAACAGTGTATCGAACAAATATAATTCGATCGTAGATAAATAGATCTATTTATCCCCGCCCACAAGTTTGGCACTTCACTTCATTCAAATAATGGGTTCTTTCTTTGAATTTGTTGTGATACAAGAAGTTTTTTTTATTGTAATTGTATATTGTATTGAAAAAAAAAAAAAAAAATGGATAACAATGGAATGAATAAGACAGGAGGCGGTCCACAAATTTTCACTTATTCTATTTCTATGTTTTTATCTTAGAATTTCGTGTATTTTTATTTTATTCAAATTTTTGCTAATTTCATGTTTTGATTGCCTCGTGCAATTCCATTTTTTTTTTATTCCGATTTTTTTCGGGTTGCTAACTCAACGGTAGAGTACTCGGCTTTTAAGTGCGACTAGCATCTTTTACACATTTGTATGAAGAAAGGGATTCGTTCATACCATCGGTACAGTTTGTAAGACCACGACTGATCCTGAAAGGAGTGGATGGAAAAAAGAGCATGTCGTATCAATGGAGAATTCTAAGAATCCATTTTTTTTCCGGATCAGTCCAAAAAAAAAAATCGTCTTTGAATTTTTGGTGCGGAACAAAAAAAATTAATTGAATTCAAAGTTGGGTCGAGTGAATAAATGGATAGAGCTCTACGGCCCCAATTATAGGGAAACAAAAAGTAACGAGCTTCTGTTCGCAATTTGAATGATTACCCGATCTAATTAAACGTTAAAAATAAATTAGTGCCTAATGCGGTAAAGGTTTTTCTCATGAGTAAATTATCGATTTTTTTATGAGTCCTAATTATTAGTTATTCCCTTTATGGGTTAGACATGAATGTGTATAAGAAGCAGTATATTGATAAAGAAAAGATATTTTTTTTTTTTTTTCCAAAATCAAAAGAGCGATTGGGTTGAAAAAATAAAGGATTTCTAGCCATCTTCTTATCCTATAACGAACATAAATCAATTAGATGGCAAAAGATAGGATAGAGAATCCGTTGATGAATCTACCTGTCTCCGAGGTATCTATTATTTTCTTACTATAATACCTTGTTTTGACTGTATCGCACTATGTATCATTTGATAACCGAATAGATCCCCTATACTTTGGTTCAAATCGAATTTGAAATGGAGGAATTTCAAGTATATTTAGAACTAAATAGATCTCGCCGACATGATTTCCTATACCCACTTATTTTTCGGGAGTATATTTATGCACTTGCTCATGATCATGGTTTAAATAAATCGATGATTTTTTTGGAAAATCAGGGTTATGGTAATAAATTCAGTTCACTAATTGTGAAACGTTTAATTATTCGAATGGATCAACAGAATCATTTGATTATTTCTGCTAATGATTCCAACCAAAATCCATTTTTTGGGCACAACAATAATTTATATTCTCAAATGATATCGGTGGGATTTGCAGTCATTGTGGAAATTCCATTTTCCTTACGATTAGTATCTTACTCACAAGGGGAAGAAGTCGCAAAATCCCATAATTTCCAATCAATTCATTCAATATTTCCTTTTTTAGAGGACAAATTCTCACATTTAAATTATGTGTTAGATGTACTAATA
>NW_028323044.1:126072-128572 GCF_047325235.1 Durio zibethinus | reverse complement strand
TATCTCTCCAAGGATTGTGAAAGATGTTCCACTAGAAATATTCTTGTTATTGCTTCGACTCATATTCCCCGAAAAGTGGATCCCGCTCTAATAGCCCCGAATAGATTAAATACATGTATTAAGATACGAAGGCTTCTTATTCCACAACGACCAAAGCACTTTTTCACTCTTTCATATACTAAGGGATTTCACTTGGAAAAGAAAATGTTCCATACTAATGGATTCGGGTCCACAAACGTGGGTTCCAATGCACGAGATCTTGTAGCACTTACCAATGAGGCCCTATCGATTAGTATTACACAGAAGAAATCAATTCTAGACACTAATACACTTAGATTTGCTCTTCATAGACAAACTTGGGCTTTGCGATCCCGGGTAAGACCGGTTCAGGATCATGGGATCATTTTCTATCAGATAGGAAGGGCTCTTGTACAAAATGTACTTCTAAGTAATTGCCCCATAGATCCTATATCTATCTATATAAAGAGGAAATCAGGTAACGAAGGGGATCCTTATTTGTACAAATGGTACTTCGAGCTTGGAACGAGCATGAAGAAATTAACGATACTTCTTTATCTTTTGAGTTGTTCTGCCGGATCGGTCGCTCAAGACCTTTGGTCTCCACCCGGATCCGATGAAAAAAGTGGGATCACTTCTTCTGGGTTCGTTGAGAATGATTCTGATCTAGTTCATGGCCTATTAGAAGTAGAAGGCGCTCTGGTGGGATCCTCACGGACAGAAAAAGATTGCGGTCGGTTTGATAATGATCGAGTGACATCGCTTCTTCGGTCCGAACCGGGGAATCCCTTATATATGATGCAAAATGGATTATCTTCTATCGTTGATCAGAGATTTCTCTATGAAAAAGACGAACCGGAGTTTTTGGAGTTTGAAGAAGTAGAAGAAGGAGAAGAAGAAGTACTCGACCCGCAACAGATAGTGAAGGATTTATTCAATCACATAGTTTGGGCTCCTAGAATATGGCACCCTTGGGGCTTTCTATTTGATTGTATCGAAAGGCACAATGAATTGGGATTTCCCTATTGGGCCGGGTCATTTCGGGACAAGCGGATCTTTTATGATGAAGAGGATGAGCTTCACATTTATGATGAAGAGGATGAGCTTCACATTTATGATGAAGAGGATGAGCTTCAAGAGAATGATTCGGAGTTCTTGCAGAGTGGAACCATGCAGTACCAGGCACGATATAGATCTTCCAATGAACAAGACTTTTTTCAAATAAGCCAATTCATTTGGGACCCTGCGGATCCACTCTTTTTCCTATTCAAAGATCAGTCTGTGTTTTCACACCGAGAATTCTTTGCAGATAAAGAGATGTTAAAGGGGTTGTTGACTTTTACTGTCAAAATTTCCAGAAAATATCATCCTCTTACATCTATGTATGAAAACTGGTTTATCAAGAATAGGCAAGAAAAGCACTTCGAAGTCTTGATTCATCGCCAGAGATTGCTTAGAACCAATAGTTCATTATCTAATGGATTTTTCCGTTCTAATACTCCATCCGAGAGTTATCAGTATTTATCAAATCTGTTCCTATCTAACGGAAGGCTATTGGATCAAATGACAAAGACATTGTTTAGAAAAAGATGGATTTTCCCGGATGAAATGAAAATTGTATTCATGTAAGAGGAGAAAGGTTTCCCATTACTTAGCCGGAAAGATATGTGGCCATGAAATAGGGGATTAAGTGGAACGGAATTGACTGGGTGGTAGAGTTGTGGAAACACATGTTTCTTCCATATTTTGGACCTTAGCTCCATGGAACAATATGCTACTGCTGAAACATGGAAGAATTGAAATCTTAGATCAAAACACTATGTATGGATGGTATGAACTGCCGAAACAAGAATTCTTGAACAGCGAACAACCAGAGCTATTACTCACTACATCAAAAAATTTCCATTAATGAAAGATGTAAATCCATTGGAAAATCAAAAATACGCATGTCGGATGAAATGGTTGTTGCTATCTGCTCCAATAACGAATCATTGGTTTAACTGAATAACTAAATAAAATAGATAGACCTTTCTCTTCGTCTCAGGGTCGATGGATCCTCCCTCTCAACTGGAGGATCCCCTATATGGATAATACACATTCCAGTTGACCGAGCCTAATTCTAATTGTTTTGTTCCGAAGCAAAGATATCCACGGGGTGGTTCGCCCTATTCTGATATTCACGACCGAGAAGTACTGGATTCTCTTTCGGATAGGTCCTGAAAGGAGAAGGAAAGCTGGAATGCCACCAGGCGTCTATTATTGAATTAACCCGACCCGATAGTACCCATTTTGGGAACGTCCAGTGCCAAAGTCACGGAATGGGTAAGTCGCCAATCCCTAAAACGGACTATGTAATGTACTTTATCCGCTGGGTTACGGGGAGGCATTTTACCAGAGGTTTGTATTGTATCAATCTACCCTTGTGTGCGTGATTCCTGTTGAAGCATATACTCGGGGGTGGGTGCAGGGCGAACGATTTCAA
>NW_028323044.1:114684-117184 GCF_047325235.1 Durio zibethinus | reverse complement strand
TTTGAGCCACGGTGCCCATGCTTGGCTCCAGCATGTGCTGGTGCCGCATTTTTTTCACTCGGGACAGCATCGCCGGAGCATCGCCGGAGCATCGCCGGAGTACCGCCGGAGAACCTGACCGGCGGCATTGGGGTTCCGGCGATTGGGAGGGGGGCCGGGGGGGTGTGCGCACATGATGTGCGATGGGTGCTGGTACTTGGCCTTGTGTTGGCCCCCTATCCCTCATCAAACCTCTGAGAATTCACACCCCCTTAAAGAGCATTTGAGATTTTACAGGTTTGCTACCAGTAGCCGTTAAAGTGTCTGAAATGGGGACACTTTTTTCAAACGGTCACAAAATCTTCTCTACTTCGAGTTTTTAGCTGAATTTTTTTGTGCATGCCAACAAAAATAGAAGGATCATGCCTACAAAATTTGGGGCCAAAAATCCTTATAAAAAAATTTTAAAAAATCCCGAACCGCAAAAAGTTTCGAAAATCGTGAAAAATAGAAAACGAGTCATCTTCCAACGAAACTTCACGTGAAGGCTTAGGGGACCATTGTATGAATTTACAAGCCATAAAAATGGCATTGGCACGGCAGAAATTTGAAGATGTGCCTAAACCCACCAGGGCCCAGCGTGTGCCGATGGTGCTCGAGGCAACCGCCCGCACCAGGGCCCAGCGTGTGCCGATGGTGCCCGAGGCAAGCGCCCGCACCAGGGCCCAGCGTGTGCCGATGGTGGTCGAGGCAACCGCCCGCACCAGGGCCGATAGTGTGCCGATGGTGCTCGAGGCAACCTGTCGCACCAGGGCCCAGCGTGTGCCGATGGTGATCGAGGCAACCTGCCGCACCAGGGCCCAGCGTGTGCCGATGGTGGTCGAGGCAAGCGCCCGCACCAGCGCCCAGCGTGTGCCGATGGTGCTCGAGGCAACCGACCGCACCAGGGCCCAGCGTGTGCCGATGGTGCTCGAGGCAACCTGCCGCACCAGGGCCCAGCGTGTGCCGATGGTGGTCGAGGCAAGCGCCCGCACCAGGGCCCAGCGTGTGCCGATGGTGGTCGAGGCAACCGCCCGCACCAGGGCCCAGCGTGTGCCGATGGTGCTCGAGGCAACCTGCCGCACCAGGGCCGAGCGTGTGCCGATGGTGGTCGAGGCAAGCGCCCGCACCAGGGCCCAGCGTGTGCCGATGGTGGTCGAGGCAACCTGCCGCACCAGGGCCCAGCGTGTGCCGATGGTGCTCGAGGCAACCGACCGCACCAGGGCCGAGCGTGTGCCGATGGTGCTCGAGGCAAGCGCCCGCACCAGGGCCCAGCGTGTGCCGATGGTGCTCGAGGCAACCGACCGCACCAGGGCCGAGCGTGTGCCGATGGTGGTCGAGGCAAGCGCCCTCACCAGGGCCCAGCGTGTGCCGATGGTGGTCGAGGCAACCTGCCGCACCAGGGCCCAGCGTGTGCCGATGGTGCTCGAGGCAACCGACCGCACCAGGGCCGAGCGTGTGCCGATGGTGCTCGAGGCAAGCGCCCGCACCAGGGCCCAGCGTGTGCCGATGGTGGTCGAGGCAACCTGCCGCACCAGGGCCCAGCGTGTGCCGATGGTGCTCGAGGCAACCTGCCGCACCAGGGCCCAGCGTGTGCCGATGGTGGTCGAGGCAAGCGCCCGCACCAGGGCCCAGCGTGTGCCGATGGTGGTCGAGGCAACCGCCCGCACCAGGGCCCAGCGTGTGCCGATGGTGGTCGAGGCAACCGCCCGCACCCGGGCCCAGCGTGTGCCGATGGTGGTCGAGGCAACCTGCCGCACCAGGTCCCAGCGTGTGCCGATGGTGCTCGAGGCAACCGACCGCACCAGGGCGGAGCGTGTGCCGATGGTGGTCGAGGCAAGCGCCCGCACCAGGGCCCAGCGTGTGCCGATGGTGGTCGAGGCAACCTGCCGCACCAGGGCCCAACGTGTGCCGATGGTGCTCGGGGCAACCGACCGCACCAGGGTCGAGCGTGTGCCGATGGTGCTCGAGGCAAGCTGCCGCACCAGGGCCCAGCGTGTGCCGATGGTGGTCGAGGCAACCGCCCGCACCAGGGCCCAGCTTGTGCCGATGGTGATCGAGGCAACCTGCCGCACCAGGGCCCAGCGTGTGCCGATGGTGGTCGAGGGAACCTGCCGCACCAGGGCCCAGCGTGTGCCGATGGTGGTCGAGGCAAGCGCCCGCACCAGGGCCCAGCGTGTGCCGATGGTGGTCGAGGCAACCGACCGCACCAGGGCCCAGCGTGTGCCGATGGTGCTCGAGGCAACCTGCCGCACCAGGGCCCAGCGTGTGCCGATGGTGGTCGAGGCAAGCGCCCACACCAGGGCCCAGCGTGTGCCGATGGTGGTCGAGGCAACCTGCCGCACCAGGGCCCAGCGTGTGCCGATGGTGCTCGAGGCAACCGACCGCACCAGGGCCGAGCGTGTGCCGATGGTGGTCGAGGCAAGCGCCCGCACCAGGGCCCAGCGTGTGCCGATGGTGGTCGAGGCAACCGCCCGCACCA
>NW_028323044.1:102184-104684 GCF_047325235.1 Durio zibethinus | reverse complement strand
GCCGATGGTGTTCGAGGCAACCGCCCGCACCAGGGCCCAGCGTGTGCCGATGGTGGTCGAGCCAGGAGCCCGCACCAAGGGCCGGCTTGTGCCGATGGTGTTCGGGGCAAGCGCCCGCACCAGGGCCCAGCGTGTGCCGATGGTGCTGGGGGCAAACGCCCGCCCCAGGGCCCAGCGTGTGCCGATGGTTATCGGGGCAACCGGCCGCACCAGGGCCCAGGGTCTGCCGATGGTGCTCGAGGCAACCGCCCGCACCAAGGCTCAGCATGTGCCGATTGTGATCGAGGCAACAACCCACACCAGGGCCCAGCTTGTGCCGATGGCGGTCGAGGCAAGTGCCCGTACCGAAGGGCAGCCTATGCCGATGATGGTCGATGCATGTGCCATCACCATGCGTCATCATGTGCCATTGATGGTCGAGGCCTTGGCCGAAGTTCGATTTTGAGCCACGGTGCCCATGCTTGGCTCCAGCATGTGCTGGTGCCGCATTTTTTTCACTCGGGACAGCATCGCCGGAGCATCGCCGGAGCATCGCCGGAGTACCGCCGGAGAACCTGACCGGCGGCATTGGGGTTCCGGCGATTGGGAGGGGGGCCGGGGGGGTGTGCGCACATGATGTGCGATGGGTGCTGGTACTTGGCCTTGTGTTGGCCCCCTATCCCTCATCAAACCTCTGAGAATTCACACCCCCTTAAAGAGCATTTGAGATTTTACAGGTTTGCTACCAGTAGCCGTTAAAGTGTCTGAAATGGGGACACTTTTTTCAAACGGTCACAAAATCTTCTCTACTTCGAGTTTTTAGCTGAATTTTTTTGTGCATGCCAACAAAAATAGAAGGATCATGCCTACAAAATTTGGGGCCAAAAATCCTTATAAAAAAATTTTAAAAAATCCCGAACCGCAAAAAGTTTCGAAAATCGTGAAAAATAGAAAACGAGTCATCTTCCAACGAAACTTCACGTGAAGGCTTAGGGGACCATTGTATGAATTTACAAGCCATAAAAATGGCATTGGCACGGCAGAAATTTGAAGATGTGCCTAAACCCACCAGGGCCCAGCGTGTGCCGATGGTGCTCGAGGCAACCGCCCGCACCAGGGCCCAGCGTGTGCCGATGGTGCCCGAGGCAAGCGCCCGCACCAGGGCCCAGCGTGTGCCGATGGTGGTCGAGGCAACCGCCCGCACCAGGGCCGATAGTGTGCCGATGGTGCTCGAGGCAACCTGTCGCACCAGGGCCCAGCGTGTGCCGATGGTGATCGAGGCAACCTGCCGCACCAGGGCCCAGCGTGTGCCGATGGTGGTCGAGGCAAGCGCCCGCACCAGCGCCCAGCGTGTGCCGATGGTGCTCGAGGCAACCGACCGCACCAGGGCCCAGCGTGTGCCGATGGTGCTCGAGGCAACCTGCCGCACCAGGGCCCAGCGTGTGCCGATGGTGGTCGAGGCAAGCGCCCGCACCAGGGCCCAGCGTGTGCCGATGGTGGTCGAGGCAACCGCCCGCACCAGGGCCCAGCGTGTGCCGATGGTGCTCGAGGCAACCTGCCGCACCAGGGCCGAGCGTGTGCCGATGGTGGTCGAGGCAAGCGCCCGCACCAGGGCCCAGCGTGTGCCGATGGTGGTCGAGGCAACCTGCCGCACCAGGGCCCAGCGTGTGCCGATGGTGCTCGAGGCAACCGACCGCACCAGGGCCGAGCGTGTGCCGATGGTGCTCGAGGCAAGCGCCCGCACCAGGGCCCAGCGTGTGCCGATGGTGCTCGAGGCAACCGACCGCACCAGGGCCGAGCGTGTGCCGATGGTGGTCGAGGCAAGCGCCCTCACCAGGGCCCAGCGTGTGCCGATGGTGGTCGAGGCAACCTGCCGCACCAGGGCCCAGCGTGTGCCGATGGTGCTCGAGGCAACCGACCGCACCAGGGCCGAGCGTGTGCCGATGGTGCTCGAGGCAAGCGCCCGCACCAGGGCCCAGCGTGTGCCGATGGTGGTCGAGGCAACCTGCCGCACCAGGGCCCAGCGTGTGCCGATGGTGCTCGAGGCAACCTGCCGCACCAGGGCCCAGCGTGTGCCGATGGTGGTCGAGGCAAGCGCCCGCACCAGGGCCCAGCGTGTGCCGATGGTGGTCGAGGCAACCGCCCGCACCAGGGCCCAGCGTGTGCCGATGGTGGTCGAGGCAACCGCCCGCACCCGGGCCCAGCGTGTGCCGATGGTGGTCGAGGCAACCTGCCGCACCAGGTCCCAGCGTGTGCCGATGGTGCTCGAGGCAACCGACCGCACCAGGGCGGAGCGTGTGCCGATGGTGGTCGAGGCAAGCGCCCGCACCAGGGCCCAGCGTGTGCCGATGGTGGTCGAGGCAACCTGCCGCACCAGGGCCCAACGTGTGCCGATGGTGCTCGGGGCAACCGACCGCACCAGGGTCGAGCGTGTGCCGATGGTGCTCGAGGCAAGCTGCCGCACCAGGGCCCAGCGTGTGCCGATGGTGGTCGAGGCAACCGCCCGCACCAGGGCCCAGCT
>NW_028323044.1:92603-94184 GCF_047325235.1 Durio zibethinus | reverse complement strand
AGTTATTTGACTTGAGTTATGAGAGTACGAATGCTTTTTTTCTTCTTTTTTTTTGAAAAAAAAAAGACGGGTTTAAATGTCTAATTGATTTGCCGGTTTATGGATCTTTTTGACATTCTAATTACATACATTATAATTCCATACATAGACATAACTTTTAATAGACATAACTTTTAATCATTTTTTTTTTTTTTCTCGAGCCGTACGAGGAGAAAACTTCTTATACGTTTCTAGGGGGGGGGTATTATTTAACTACATCTATCCCAATGAGCCGTTTATCGAATCGTTGCAATTGATGTTCGATCCCGAAGAGAGGGAAGAGATCTTCGAAAAGTTGGTTTTTATGATCCGATAAATAATCAAACCCATTTGAATGTTCCCGCTATTCTCTATTTCCTTGAAAAAGGAGCTCAACCCACAGGAACTGTCCATGATATTTTAAAGAAGGCCGGGGTTTTTACGGAACTTAGTCTTAATCAAACAAAATTCAATTAATGAAATACAAAAAAGAGGGGGTGGATGACTCATATCTAGCTTTGTATAATTTTTCTTTATAATTTCCTCCCCCCTCTTTTGTTTTATTCATACTTTTTTATTTATTATTCGTATTTCTTATTGCTTTGCTACTATAGAATACCGTGTTCTATAACAGATTTTATTGAGCTAATTTTATTGATATAAAATATAGAGAAAAAAGATCAATTGAATAAATGAAGTAATTGCATTTAAAAAAATAACATAAAATAAGATAAAAAAAAAAAAATAACATAAAATAAGATAAAAAAACAGAGAAAATAACAAGAAAAAATAACATATAAAAATAGAAAATATTAATAATAATTAATAATAAATAATAATAATTAATAATAAATAATTAATAATAAATATTATAATAATAAATATTATAATAATAAATATTATAATAATAAAAATAATAAATATTATAATAATAAATATTATTAATAATAAAAATAATAAATATTATAATAATAAATATTATTAATAATAAAAATAATAAATATTATAATAATAAATATTATTAATAATTAATAATAAAAAATACAATATAATAAAAAAAAAAAAAAAAAATTGACTTAATTCTTTTTTTCATTGTATTTTTTTATAGTCTTTTTTATATTCTTTATTCTTTTCTCAACATTTATATTCAAAATTTACAATCATATTGACAACAGTGTATCGAACAAATATAATTCGATCGTAGATAAATAGATCTATTTATCCCCGCCCACAAGTTTGGCACTTCACTTCATTCAAATAATGGGTTCTTTCTTTGAATTTGTTGTGATACAAGAAGTTTTTTTTATTGTAATTGTATATTGTATTGAAAAAAAAAAAAAAAAATGGATAACAATGGAATGAATAAGACAGGAGGCGGTCCACAAATTTTCACTTATTCTATTTCTATGTTTTTATCTTAGAATTTCGTGTATTTTTATTTTATTCAAATTTTTGCTAATTTCATGTTTTGATTGCCTCGTGCAATTCCATTTTTTTTTATTCCGATTTTTTTCGGGTTGCTAACTCAACGGTAGAGTACTCGGCTTTTAAGTGCGACTAGCA
>NW_028323044.1:47603-62603 GCF_047325235.1 Durio zibethinus | reverse complement strand
AAAAAAAGTAAATAGAACCAGTATAAGCATAGGAAATAACATAGTATTATCCGATTCATGAGGATAAGAAAAAGCCTTCTTGTAGCCAAAATTCGTAATAGTAATAAGAGCCCCTTTTTTTACATTACCACCAATTCTATATGGCTTCTCATTATTATTCATTGTTAATAAATTATTCATTGTTAATAAAGGGGATAAAGGAAAATTTCTGTTAATCATTGTTTGCTCTTCTTTTTTACCCCATAGTTTTATTGAATAGAAGGAGCTACCTTTTTTGCCACTATAATTTTGAAAATTAATGTTTAAATGTCCTTCAAAAGTAAGTAAATAGATCCGAAACATATAAAATGCTGTTAATCCGGCCGTGGACCAAGCTATTATTGCAAAAATCGGTGAATACAACCAACTGTCACTAAGAATTTCATCTTTGGACCAAAAACAAGCAAGGGTGGAATACCACAAAGAGAAAGTGTACCCACTAAAAAAGCAATTTGTGTAATTGGCACATGCTTTCTTAAACCGCCCATAAAAACCATATTCTGGCTTTTATCTGGAGAATATCCAACAATAGCTTCCATGGAATGAATAATGGATCCGGATCCTAAAAACAACAATGCCTTCGAATAAGCATGAGTAATCAAATGAAATAAAGCGGCTCGATAAGACCCCATACCTAGAGCTACCATCATATAACCCAGTTGGGACATTGTAGAATAGGCTAAACCCCTCTTAATATCTTTTTGAGCAAGAGCTAAAGTAGCCTCCTAATAATACTGTTATTATACCTATCAAAGATATTAGATTCATTATGTAAGGTATAACTATGAAAAGAGGAAGAAGGCGGGCTACAAGAAAAATTCCCGCTGCTACCATAGTGGCAGCATGTATAAGAGCCGAAATAGGAGTAGGCCCCTCCATGGCATCAGGTAACCATACATGAAGGGGAAACTGCGCAGATTTAGCAACTGCGCCGGCAAATAATAAAGAGGCACATAAAGTAACAAATAAAAAATGAACCTCATTATTATAAATCACGTTATTAAATATTTCGAACAAATCTTGAAATTCGAAACTTCCCGTTATCCAATAAAAACCTAAGATTCCTAATAATAAACCAAAATCGCCTATCCGATTAGTTACAAACGCTTTTTGACAAGCGTTTGCCGCAACAGGTCGTGTGAACCAAAACCCTATTAATAGATAAGAACACATTCCAACCAATTCCCAAAAAATATAAATTTGTATCAAATTAGAACTAGTAACTAATCCCAACATTGAAGTATTGAATAAACTCATATAAGCAAAAAATCTCAAATATCCTTGATCATGAGACATATAATTGTCACTATAAATAAGAACAAAAATTCCAACAGTAGTGATTAATATTGACATAATAGAGGTAAGTGAATCAATAAAGTAGCCAAACTCGAAAGAAAAATCATTATTGATGGTCCAAGACCATCCATATTGATAGATAGAACTTCTATTTATTTGCTGAATAGACAGATCGACCGAAAAAATCATAACTATACTTAACAATAAAATATTGGGAAAAGCCCACATACGACGAAGATTTTTTGTTGCCGTCGGAAAAAGTAGGAGTCCCATTCCTATTAAAATAGGAATTGGAAGTGGCACAAAAGGTATGATCCATGAATATTGATATGTATGCTCCATAAAAACTTTTTTCTTATTCTTTCTTAATTAATCGTTTCTGATTCACCGGCTCTTATCTCTTTTGATGGAAAGGGAGCAATAATACAATCAAGATATTACAAAGTTAACTGGAATTTTCTATTATTAATCTTTTAATCTTTCTCAAATATTTCAAAAATATTCAAATTTCGAAGTTAGAAGTAATCAAATGATATCACCGAGTTACTAATGGAAAAAAAAAATATTCTTTTTTTTTTTCAAAATTATGTATCCTTTAACAGATTAATTACGAGTCTCATTCGAATTTGATTGAAAATGAAAATTGGGCATACTCTCTCTTCGAGCTTGACCAATTACCAATTAATAGAAAAAAATTCAAGTTTGTTTTTTATTAGGTAAATAAAATGGTTTTTTTACATTTTTTTGTTTTGATGTATTTTTCGTGTATAAATGGAGATGTATAAATTATAAATGTAGGACGACAAAAAAAATAGGCAGAGATAGAGAAGGAAAGACTCTTTTTTACGTTTTTTTGATTTCATCAATTCAATTTATATATCATAATAGATCCTAATCTATCCTATAGATTTGAATGGAGATATAAAAAAGAAAGGTACCAATAAATTAAATACAAATTCTTCTTTTTTTCTGGATAGTGTATGGAATATAAATAAAAAAAGGTTATATCATATTTTTTTTTTTTTTTTTTTCTAGAATAGAAGCATTTTATGTTATTTTCCCATCTCTATTTAGTTCTTATGAAATTTATATAGTAGTATATAGATAATTATAATCTAGAAAATCTATTAATCTAGAAAATCTATAGGAATAGATAAATAATGACATAAAGACACCGATCATTTTGTTTTAAAAATAGATGTCTTTGACATCCAACTATAGCACTAAATAACCTTTTTTTTGAATGGCAGTTCCAAAAAAACGTACTTCTACATCAAAAAAGCGTATTCGAAAAAATGTTTGGAAAAAGAAAGGATATTGGGCGGCGTTGAAAGCTTTTTCATTATCGAGATCTATTTTTACGGGTAATTCAAAAAGTTTTTTTGTACGACAAATAATTTTTTTTTAATCTGAATTGGTTTAACTCGAATAAGATACAAAGGTTTTCTTTTTTGAATATCTTTTTTTTTTTCATTTCCGGGATGGGGATTCTCATTTTCCCCATCGCCCCATTTGGTATCTTAGTGTTATAATAATTTGTTATTTTTATAATATTCAATTTCAATTTATAATAATAAATAATTAAATAATTAAATAATAAAAATTTGTATATTTATACTATAGCTATATCGGAGCACATATATATAAGAGCTTTAACTGGGTTGTTGAAACTAATCCATTAAGTTTCAATTTTGTAACTTTATGAATCATTATTTCTCTGAATTACTATATATCCTTCCCTTGCTTTCAACCCAATTGAGAAAACTCCCTTTATAATTTAGTGGATATACAAATAATGTATCAATTTAAAATGATCTAAAAAAATTCTATGTTTGTATAAGAAGATGAATCAAGACATATTTTTAGAATTCGAAATTCGAAATACTTTTTTGAAGTATGGTACAATTATGACAGGAATCGAAACGCTTTTTATATAACGTAACGTGTACAACCCAATATCTAGTTGGTTTGATAAATCCTTAAAACGCAAAATCCTAACGATTAATACAAAGCTATGCAAATTACATAAATCTTTTGAAATCATTGGATGTGGTGCTGAAATTGTGATCTCTAAAAATAATATTTTTTCATTCATTTATTCATTCAATTGATAAGCATTTTTTTTTTTATAGATTCATAAAAATCATATAAAAGAATGAGAGATGAATCATTAAAAAATTAAAATGATAAAGAACATTTTTTTGTTGAATTCTATCTATGAATTGAAGTTACAACTAGTTAGTTTAGTTACAATAGAGGAGTTCTCTTTTAGGAAAACACAAACTATAAAATCTCTGTTGAAATAATTAAATATTAAATTAAATATTAAATAAAAAAAAGGATAATTAAATAAAACGATAAATAATAAAGATTCTTTTTGAACCTTCAAATTGCTATTTAAACGAGTTTTTATTCATCAATTTAAATTAAATGCTTCTTTTACATTTTACATTGAATTGACCCCTTCACCTTCAATCTCGACGATTGAATAAAAAATGGCTTATTATGATTTCGAGCAAGCCGCTATGGTGAAATCGGTAGACACGCTGCTCTTAGGAAGCAGTGCTAGAGCATCTCGGTTCGAGTCCGAGTAGCGGCATAGTATCTTCTAAAAGAGATAGAATAAGTCCTATAATGAATTTAATTCCTGATTTCCATTCCATAAAATCTAGAAACCCTCGCTTTTTTCAGAATTCTTATGATTTTTTCAACTTTAGAGCATATATTAACTCATATATCCTTTTCGGTCGTTTCAATTGTAATTACAATTCATTTTTTAACCTTATTCTTATTAGTCGATGAAGTCGTAGGACTATATGATTCATCAGAAAAGGGCATGATAGTTACCTTTTTCTGTATAACAGGATTATTAGTCACTCGTTGGATTTATTCAGGACATTTCCCATTAAGTGATTTATATGAATCATTAATCTTTCTTTCATGGGGTTTCTCCCTTATTCATATGGTTTACTATTTTAAAAAGCGTAAAAATGATTTAAGCGCAATAACCGCACCAAGTGTTATTTTTACCCAAGGCTTTGCCACTTCGGGTCTTTTAACCAAAATGCATCAATCCGCAATATTAGCGCCTGCTCTCCAATCCCAGTGGTTAATGATGCACGTAAGTATGATGGTATTAGGCTATGCAGCTCTTTTATGTGGATCATTATTATCAGTAGCTCTTCTAGTCATTACATTTCGAAAAGCCATAAAAATTATTGGTAAAAACAATAATTTATTAAATCAGTCATTTTCGTTTGGCGAAATCCAATACATGAATGAAAGAAGCAATGTTTTATTAAACACTTATTTTCTTTCTTCTAAAAATTTTTACAGGTATCAATTGACTCAACAATTGGATCGTTGGAGTTATCGTATTATTAGTCTCGGGTTTATCTTTTTAACCATAGGAATTCTTTCGGGAGCCGTATGGGCTAATGAGGCGTGGGGATCATATTGGAATTGGGACCCAAAGGAAACTTGGGCATTTATTACTTGGACCGTATTCGCGATTTATTTACATACCCGAACAAATAAAAATTTGGAAGGTGTAAATTCCGCACTTGTGGCTTCTATGGGATTTCTTATAATTTGGATATGCTATTTTGGGGTCAATCTATTAGGAATAGGTTTACATAGTTATGGTTCATTTACATTAACATCTAATTGAATTGAATAAAAAGGCTAAGCCTAACAAATACTAAGATAGGACAGCGTATATATAAGAAAACTTATTGTAAGCTGTCAAGAACCTTTTGAATCACTCCACTACTTGATTCAAAAGGTTCTAACAAAAGCCAAAGATGTCTGATTAAAATTCAATTTAATTCTTTTACCTTTTTTTACTTAACTTAAACTTAAGAGAAGAAAAAAGACTTCTTTCTTTTTTTTTTCACTGTACAACGAACAATTTTAAAAATCATAGGATTACTTTTTGATTTTTTGTTTTATTCATCAAAACTATCTATAAAAATAATTATATAGAATAGTTTCGACCTTCTCACCTGATAATGAGAGGACAAAATCCGGATAAATACCAATACCTATTACTGGTAGAAAGATAGAGATCGAAACAAATAACTCTCGTGGTCCAGAATCAAAAAAATAAGAACTTTGAGCATTAAATAGCTTGTATCCATAGAACATTTGACGTGACATAGATAATGAATAAATAGGAGTTAATATCATTCCAATTGACATTACGAAAGTAATTAGTATTTTTGGCATTAAAAAATATTTTTGGCTGGTAATTATTCCAAAAAAGACTATCAACTCTGCAACAAAACCACTCATGCCCGGTAATGCAAGAGAAGCCATCGATAAGATACTGAACATCGTAAATATTTTTGGAATCGGAATAGCCATTCCACCCATTTCGTCGAGATAAAAAAGACGCATTCTATCATAACTCGTTCCTGCCAAGAAAAAAAGTGCAGCACCGATAAATCCATGAGATATTATTTGTAAAATAGCTCCGTTGAGTCCCGTATCAGTTATAGAGCCAATTCCTATAATTATGAAACCCATATGAGATACGGAGGAATAGGCTATTCTTTTTTTTAAATTCCGTTGACCAAGAGATGTTGAAGCTGCATAAATTATTTGCATTGTACCCACTATTATCAACCAGGGAGAAAATATGGAATGAGCGTGGGGTAATAATTCCATATTGATGCGAACTAATCCATACGCTCCCATTTTTAATAAAATTCCGGCTAGAAGCATACAAGTACTGTAATGTGCCTCCCCATGGGTGTCTGGTAACCACGTATGTAAGGGTATAATCGGCGATTTGACAGCAAAAGCAATAAGAAATCCAATATAGAATATGATTTCCAGTGCGACAGGATACGATTGATTAGCTAATGTTTCAAAATTTAATGTTGGTTCATTAGAACCGTATAAACCGATACCCAAAACTCCTATTAATAAAAAAATGGAACCCCCCGCAGTGTACAAAATAAATTTTGTAGCCGAGTACAGACGTTTCTTTCCCCCCCACATGGATAGAAGTAGATAAACGGGAATTAATTCGAACTCCCACATGATGAAAAAAAGTAAAAGGTCTCGAGAAGAAAATGATCCTATTTGACCACTGTACATTGCTAGCATCAAGAAATGGAATAATCGCGAATCTCGAGTAACTGGCCAAGCCGCCAAAGTAGCTAAAGTAGTGATAAATCCTGTCAGTAAAATGGGCCCTATAGAAAGTCCATCTATTCCCAATCTCCAGTAAAAATCAAAAAAATTTATCCATTTATAATCTTCCTCCAGCTGGATTAATGGATCGTCCAATCGGAAATGATAACAAAATGCATAGGTTGTTAGAAGGAGTTCAAATATGCATATACACATAGTATACCACTTAATTAGCTTATTTCCTCTATGAGGAAGAAAGAAAATTAAAGAACCTGCAGATATTGGTAAAACTACAATTATTGTTAACCAAGGAAAATAATTCGTGGTAAAGACAAGATGCACTTGGACCAGAAAAACCCGTGCTCAAAAAAGATTTTTTTTGAGCACGGGTTTTTTCAGTAAAAAAAAAATAAAATGGATTCAAAATGTATTCAAGTGGGGTTTTCGGGAACGTATCAATAAGCTAGACCCATACTTCGAGTTGTTTCATGCCATAAATAAACTCGAACGCTCAAGAAATCTGTTGGACAAGCGGATTCACATCTCTTACAACCAACACAGTCTTCTGTTCTTGGAGCGGAAGCAATTTGCTTAGCTTTACATCCATCCCAAGGTATCATTTCTAACACATCGGTGGGGCAGGCTCGGACACATTGAGTACACCCTATACATGTATCATAAATTTTTACTGAATGTGACATGGGATCTATAATTTTTTGAACATCATAAAATTTCAATCTAGTAAACTTGTAAATGAATCATTATAGTTAAACACCAGATGAATCAACGATTTACCAGAAATTTTCTAATCAATTTCCTTCGGGATCAACTCATAAGAAAGGACCAAGATACTTTGATTTCTTACGTTTTCGAAAACATGATGTAGATTCCAACATATTGGACATGCTAATTCAAATTGGTGAATCTTATAATTTAATATTATTAATATTACTTATTCAACAAAGTTGATTGATTGATACGCGTTGATTTTCTGTTACGATAAATTGAGGAAACAATAGCTGATCCAATAGCTGCTTCAGCGGCTGCAATAGCTATAACAAAAATTGATAAAATATTTCCTTTTAATTGCCGACTATCAAAAAAATCAGAAAATGTTACAAAATTTATATTAACCGCATTCAGTATAAGTTCAAGACACATAAGGGCCCGAACCATATTTCGACTCGTGATCAATCCATAAATACCGATAGAAAATAAATAGGCACTCAAAACAAGTATATGTTCGAGCATCATTGACCAACTCCTTATCAATTTCGATTCATTTTAATATGAACAATAATTCAACGGATTTGATTGACTAGAATAGAATATAACAAAAAGAATATATTGGAAATATCTCGAATAAACGAATTTCTATTTTATATTTTATACACGAACAAGAATTCAAGGAAAATAGATGCGATAAGACAGAAAAAAGTTTAATTTGGATTGCTTGCTATTCCTAGTTAGAAAGATTTATTACTGACGAGCCACAGCAATTGCACCTATCAAAGCAACTAAAAGAATTAGTGAAATGAATTCAAATGGAAGAAAAAAATCTGTTGCTAAATGAATTCCAATTTGTTGACTATTACTTATCAAATCTTGTTCTATAATTTGGTTTGATCTTGTAGTCCAAATAATCCCGTACCATGATGTATCTAATATAGTAGTAATTAGCGAAACAAGAATACTTGTACAAATCAACGAAGTAAGGCCATTCCCAATGGTCCACAGATTAAAATTTTTATAATATTCTGAACCATTCATGAACATCACAGCAAATAGGATTAAAACATTTATGGCTCCCACATAAATAAGAAGCTGGGCAGCAGCTACAAAATGAGAATTTGAGAGAATATAGAATAAGGATATACAAACAAGAACCAATCCCAATGAAAAGGCAGAAAAAATTGGATTGGTAAGTAATACCACTCCCAGGCCCCCTAATATAAGACCCGATCCCAGAAAAACTAAAAGAAAATCGTGTATTGGTCCAGGCAAATCCATTATATGTAAAATAAGAGATAAATAAATCGAAATGCTTTTCATGATCTTATTGACCCGACCAGGAATTTTTTTTTTATGATACGTTCCTAATTGAATAAAATCCTAATCTATTAGGTGTGAATTGATCTAAGTACAATTATTGTTTCGTTTTTAATTCTTTTTTTTTGTTCGGTTCGAAAGGGTATTTTGTTTTTTGAAACTATATATTTCGAAATAATTACGAATATATTAATAGATTTTCAAGAAAAATGAATTCGAAATTCTTATCAACCAGTTAATTTGTAATTGAATTTTTATTTATTGACCAAACAAAGAGTAAAGGCCTCATTCTTTTAAGTCAAACCAAATATTCTTTTAACTTAAACCAAAACGGAACCTTAAAAGAATTGGAAATTTCTCTTTAATAGAATAGGAGGTTTACTTACTCAGTTTTTCTTTGAGGCGAATTCAAAATTGTTCGAATTGTATAATCGTCAATTACTGACATTGGTAAACGGCCCAAAGCAATTTGATTATAATTCAATTCGTGACGGTCGTAAGTAGAAAGTTCATATTCTTCAGTCATTGATAAACAATTTGTTGGACAATACTCAACGCAGTTACCACAAAATATACAAATTCCGAAATCAATACTGTAATTAAGCAATCGTTTTTTTCTAATATCCGTTTCAAATTTCCAATCAACAACAGGCAGATCTATAGGGCATACACGAACACATACTTCACAAGCAATGCATTTATCAAATTCAAAATGGATTCGCCCACGGAAACGCTCTGATGCGATTAATTTTTCATAAGGGTATTGAATAGTTACAGGTAAACGATTTGCGTGGGATAAGGTAATCATGAAACCTTGACCAATGTACCTTGCTGCTCGGACTGTTTGGTGGCCATAATTCATGAACCCAGTTACCATAGGGAACATATCGTGAATATCTATGAATAATTTTATGTTTGTTTCTTTCTCTTGTTTGAACCAAGTCATGAATCTCGTATTCTTTTTTTCTTTACAGTGAAAGAAGTTGGAAAGAAGTTGTTAATAATAGATTACCGAGAGAAATGGGTAAAAGAAATTTCCATCCAAGATTTAATAATTGGTCCATTCTTAACCTAGGTAAAGTCCATCTTGTTGCGATAGAAATAAACAAAAACAAATAAGTTTTAGCTAATGTAATAAAGATACCAATTGTCGTTCCAAAGATTCCATTCATTTTATTTATTTCAAATAGCTCAGGGACGAATACGTACGGAATGGAAATATTCCAACCCCCCAAGTAAAGAACTGTTACAAATAAGGAAGAAAGTAATAGATTTAGATAGGAAGCAACATAAAATAAACCAAATTTGATACCCGAATATTCGGTTTGATACCCTGCTACTAATTCTTCCTCGGCTTCTGGTAAATCAAAAGGTAATCTCTCACATTCTGCTAGAGAAGAAATTAGAAAAACGATAAACCCTATTGGCTGACGCCACAAATTCCATCCCCAAACCCCATATTTTGATTGCGCCTCAACTATATCAACTGTACTTGAGCTGTTAGATAATTATAGTCGATGATAACATCACTGTTCCCATCGCTAGTCCAAAACCGTACATGAGGTTTTCAACTCATACGGCTCCTCGTGGGTCACAAATAAATTTAAGGACCGAATCAGTATTATTTCTCTTCGTATGGTTGTAGAATAGATAGAGAAAAAATGGATTGGAAGGTCCAAAATTATACCAATGGAATTCTGTCTGCTATATTATGAAGAATAAAAAAAGTGCTTCTGAATTGATCTCGCCCGTTACTAATTTCAATTTTTATTTGTTGAGTAATAACTTAAGCCTTCAATAAAATACTTCTTGTAGAAATATCAATAGATATTTCAACCCATTGTTTTCGATTACGAAAAAAATTAAATATTACATTAGCTCATAAATCATGACACAGATTATATCTCTCTATATATATGAAAGAAAGAATAAAAAAAAAAAAAATATTTATTTTTTATTCTTTCTTTTTCGTTCCTATTCTTCTTTCTGATCTGAGAAAATTACGAATGGGGGCTTAAACTAAAAAATAGTAAAGGATTATTTCGTTCCTGATAGTCATTACTTTAATCGGTGGATAGGAGCATACTCTGGACCGGAATCGTGGGTAGTACTGCCTACTCATTTCTACTAATTTAAAGCCCCAATTAGTATTCTTTTTATGTTATCCAGAAATATCCTTTTTATATAATTTACATAATCTCCATTACTAATCCTTTGTGTATTTTGGTGTTCCTAACCATCCACTCATTTTTTTGTTCAATCCCCCGTTTGGTTTGGCAATACATGTATGGGAATCTATACAAAGGATAGCCAAAACTCTATACGGTTGATCTTTTGAGCCCGCTTCAAGCTAGATTGACTAATCAACCCGTCTTGGGGTAAAGACTTCTTCCACTTATGTTTTCTTCCACTTAACTCTTGTACATAGGAAATGAGATTAAATTTTTTTTTGTTTAATTTACTGCGAATTTATAAGCTGCTTTCTTTCACTCATATATAACTATCTAATTTAGTTTATCAACCTGAAGGATAATAAAATAACGAAGATATCTATTCAATCCATTCAGCTTATTTTATAGAACGAAAGGAATAGGGAAAAGAAAAGTTTATATTTCAACGAATCGCACGTAGAGATATTGATAAAACACATAGAGTTAATGGTATTTCATAACTAATCGATTGAGCAGCAGCTCGCAGACCACCTAAAAAGGAATATTTATTATTTGATCCGTATCCTGACATAAGAAGTCCAACAGGAGCAATACTTGAAATGGCAATCCATAAAAAAATACCGATATTGAGATCGGCTAAAATAAGGCGAGAGCTAAAAGGAATTACTGAAAAACTTAGTAAAATGGATATGACTGCTATAGACGGTCCAATACGGAATAAACGAGTATTTCCTCTAGATGGAAGAATATTCTCTTTGAAAAGCAGTTTTGTTCCATCTGCTAGAGCTTGAAGAATTCCCAAAGGGCCGGCGTATTCAGGCCCAATACGTTGTTGTATTCCTGCAGATATTTCTCTTTCTAACCATACAATTACTAGTACACCTATTGTGATTCCCAATACAAGAGTCAAAATAGGGACAAACATCCATATGATCCCATAGACCTCTTTTAAGGATTCCAATCTGTAAAAGGAATTGATATCTTCTACTTCTGTTGTATAAATTATCATTTCAACGATCAACTTCTCCCATAATGATATCTATGCTACCTAGTATCGTCATAATATCAGCCAATTTCATTCTTTTAACTAACTGAGGAAGAATTTGCAAATTGATAAAACCCGGCGGGCGAATTTTCCATCTCCAAGGAAAACCACTTTGATCTCCTATCAGAAAAATTCCTAATTCTCCCTTTGGGGCTTCCATTCTCGCATAAAGTTCTTGTCTCGGTAATTCAAATGTAGGAGAAGGTTTTTTACTAATGAATCGATATTCAAAATCATTCCATTCTGGATCCCTTTCTCGATCAAAACATCGGATTTCTAAATTCTCATAGGGACCCCCCGGAATTCCTTCCAGGGCCTGTTGAATTATTTTTATGGATTCCGTCATTTCACTGATTCGGACTAAATAACGAGCTAATGAATCTCCTTCTTTTTGCCACTGGATTTCCCAATCAAATTCGTCGTAACACTCATAATGATCAACTTTACGAAGATCCCATTTGATTCCAGAGGCTCGTAGCATTGGGCCGGATAGACCCCAATTTATTGCTTCTTCTCCACCAATAACCCCTACCCCTTCAACTCGTTCTAAAAAAATAGGATTTCGCGTAATAAGTTTTTGATATTCAACAATTCCTGTTAAAAAATAATCACAGAAATCCAAACATTTATCTATCCAGCCATAGGGTAGATCGGCCGCTACTCCTCCGATACGAAAATAATTATGCATCATTCTCATACCGGTGGCAGCTTCGAATAGATCATATACTAATTCTCTTTCTCTGAAAATATAGAAAAAGGGGGTCTGTGCACCAATATCGGCCATAAAAGGTCCAAGCCATAATAGATGAGAAGCTATACGACTCAACTCCAACATAATTACTCTGATATAGCTGGCTCTTTTAGGGACTTGAATATTGCCCAATTGTTCTGGTCCATTTACGGTTATTGCTTCCGTGAACATAGTGGCTAAATAATCCCAACGTGTTACATAAGGCAAATATTGTATAATTGTTCGGTTTTCCGCAATTTTTTCCATTCCTCTGTGTAAATAACCTAATATTGGTTCACAGTCAACAACATCTTCACCATCTAGAGTAACGATGAGACGAAGAACACCGTGCATTGATGGGTGGTGAGGTCCCATATTGACTATCATAAGGTCTTTTTCTGTAGCTGATAGATTCATAAGTTTTTCCTCGATTCATTCTTACATGAATTGTTGAAAACGAAAAGAAGTACATCAAAATGAAAAATATAATAAATCGACTAATTCAATCAAATTAACGATTTTTTGATTCCCGAATATCCAACTCACTAATTAATTCTTTATAACGTATGTTATTTTTCTTTGATAAATAAGACAGAAGCCGTTGACGTTTTCCTAGAATTTTACGTAGACCTCTCTGAGATAAATAGTCTTTTTTGTGCAATTCCAAATGTGAAGTAAGTCTTCGTATCTTATTGGTGAAACTGACTATTTGAAATTCAACGGACCCCTTGTTTTCTTCTTTTTTTTCTTGAAAAATAACTGAGATGAATGAATTTTTTACCATAAAACAAAAATTTCTCTCCCCCTTTTTTTGAATGTGAATTTTACTGATCAGTAATAATAATAATACCATTCATTTTAATATGCACAATGATTTTAAGTTCGTTATGAACTTTATAATTTTTTCAAATAAAATTAATCAATCCGGTTTTCAATCATAATATATGGAAAAATGTACCATTGACGAATTTTCAAACGCGGATACATATGTATCCTTACCATACTGAAACGACTGCCATTATTACTATTAAACCAATAGCGATTCATACAAGCTAAATCTTCTAATCGATAATTGGGCCAAAGAAAGAACTTTAATTTAATTAGTTTCTTTTTATCACTATCAAGATGTTTGTTTTTATTCAAAACTTGACCACAGTTTTTTACATTATTTAAAAATACTGGATTTCTATGCATACCATTTTTATCCCTTGAATTGAAAGAAATTCGAATTCGCAATTCTCTCCGGTGGTTAGGGGATAAAATATTTTCAGGAATAAACAAATCATAATGATTTTTGTCTTTATTTTCAGTCATTTTTTGATGTCTTGCAATGGATTCATCAAAATTATTTTTTTCAATATAGTTTTTTTTTTTGCGTCTTTTTTTTTTTTTGCGTCTTTGATTAATTTCATGTTTATTTTTATGAACCAATGAAATACTTATAGTTTGATATAGAATAAATTGTCCATCAATTTCTACATACCGGCGAATTGGTTCGATAATCAATACTCCTTTTTTGAGTAGGTATTGATAAGTTAAAAGTAACTTATCCGCCGAATCCATCAAAATATCCAGATTCGTTCCTCCTCTTCTAACAGAGTATAGAAAAGTTTCATTCATATTTATCAGGCCAAGAATGAAAGAATATGCTTTGATATTTTTGATTATTTTTTCATCGAAAGAATCAGCATCCCATCCGAATTGAAAATACAAATACTTTTGTAGGAATAAACGAGCTTCTCTCTTGCTCTCGTCTTCCTTTCTATGTTTTTTTGATTTACCAGAATCTTCTTCAACATCTTTTTCTTGATTGTCTGATTTACCTTTTTCTTGATCTGATTTACCTTTTTCTTGATTGGATGATTTACCTTTTTCTTGATTGGATGATTTACCTTTTTCTTGATTGTATGATTTACCTTTTTCTTGATTGGATGATTTACCATAATCTTCTTCAACATCTTTTTCTTGATTGTATGATTTACCTTTTTCTTGATTGGATGATTTACCATAATCTTCTTCAACATCTTTTTCTTGATTGTATGATTTACCTTTTTCTTCATTGTATGATTTACCATAATCTTCTTCAACATCTTTTTCTTGATTGTATGATTTACCTTTTTCTTCATTGTATGATTTACCATAATCTTCTTCAACATCTTTTTCTTGATTGTATGATTTACCTTTTTCTTGATTGGATGATTTACCTTTTTCTTGATTGGATGATTTACCATAATCTTCTTCAACATCTTTTTCTTGATTGTATGATTTACCTTTTTCTTGATTGGATGATTTACCTTTTTCTTGATTGGATGATTTACCATAATCTTCTTCAACATCTTTTTCTTGATTTGAGAGAACGGATCTAAATTTTCTTTTTTTTTTTGCATCTGATACAAGATCCTCTTTTTTTCCATTAAAATTAAAATTGAAAAGAAGTAGTTTTATTGGTATGATCCATGGTTCAACCTTATATGCATTATATAGTAGCACAAATTCTGGGAAGAACCAAAGTTCCAGATTCGATATTTGAT
>NW_028323044.1:45000-47103 GCF_047325235.1 Durio zibethinus | reverse complement strand
AAATTATCTATTTATTTCATATAGATTCATATAGAAGGAAATTGATTTCATATAGAAGGAAAAAGTATAGATAGATTACTATGTATCGACTGAACCAATGACTATTCATGATTCCATAATTGAATCAATGTTCCAAACTAGAGGAATGTTATGGTAAAACTTCGTTTGAAACGATGTGGTAGAAAGCAACGTGCGACTTGAAGGACATGATCGGCTGTGGATGTCAAAACCCACCACCTTCCATTATGTAGAAATGAAGGTGCTTTTGGCTCGACATCCTTTGTTCTGTTCTATTATAATCCGTCTTTTTGTTGGGTTGTAATGTAAATAGTACAGGATGGAGCTCGAAGAGAAACATCCATTTTTCAGGGGCAAGGATCTAGGGTTAATTAATGGAAATAAATAAGTTGGAACAACTTCGTAAGTCTATTTTTGATATAGAAATCGAAAAGCTCCGATTCAAACTATTTTCAAATCAAAAAGAAAAAATTGTTGGAATTGGTAAAACTCTTTCGATCAAAAGTGTATAATGCGGGAATTAATCGTTCATATGATTCTTTGATAGAAAGAAAAAAAGAGAGAAAAAGGGGCATGTTGCTGCCATTTTTGAAATGATTAAATATCGCCGAAGTAATGTCTAAACCCAATGATTCAAGACAAAGATAAAGGATCCTAGAACAAGGAAATACCCTTTTCAATTGTCTCAACAACTAGATCAAAATGAAGAATCGAAATCGATTCTAAACGAGACAAACAAAAAAAGGGGTTAGAGACCACTCAATAAAAGAATGCCTAAGGATTTTTTTTTGAGCATTTTGAGAGTTATTTGACTTGAGTTATGAGAGTACGAATGCTTTTTTCTTCTTTTTTTTTGAAAAAAAAAAGACGGGTTTAAATGTCTAATTGATTTGCCGGGTTTATGGATCTTTTTGACATTCTAATTACATACATTATAATTCCATACATAGACATAACTTTTAATAGACATAACTTTTAATCATTTTTTTTTTTTTTTCTCGAGCCGTACGAGGAGAAAACTTCTTATACGTTTCTAGGGGGGGGGTATTATTTAACTACATCTATCCCAATGAGCCGTTTATCGAATCGTTGCAATTGATGTTCGATCCCGAAGAGAGGGAAGAGATCTTCGAAAAGTTGGTTTTTATGATCCGATAAATAATCAAACCCATTTGAATGTTCCCGCTATTCTCTATTTCCTTGAAAAAGGAGCTCAACCCACAGGAACTGTCCATGATATTTTAAAGAAGGCCGGGGTTTTTACGGAACTTAGTCTTAATCAAACAAAATTCAATTAATGAAATACAAAAAAGAGGGGGTGGATGACTCATATCTAGCTTTGTATAAATTTTTCTTTATAATTTCCTCCCCCCTCTTTTGTTTTATTCATACTTTTTTATTTATTATTCGTATTTCTTATTGCTTTGCTACTATAGAATACCGTGTTCTATAACAGATTTTATTGAGCTAATTTTATTGATATAAAATATAGAGAAAAAAGATCAATTGAATAAATGAAGTAATTGCATTTAAAAAAATAACATAAAATAAGATAAAAAAAAAAAAATAACATAAAATAAGATAAAAAAACAGAGAAAATAACAAGAAAAAATAACATATAAAAATAGAAAATATTAATAATAATTAATAATAAATAATAATAATTAATAATAAATAATTAATAATAAATATTATAATAATAAATATTATAATAATAAATATTATAATAATAAAAATAATAAATATTATAATAATAAATATTATTAATAATAAAAATAATAAATATTATAATAATAAATATTATTAATAATAAAAAATAATAAATATTATAATAATAAATATTATTAATAATTAATAATAAAAAATACAATATAATAAAAAAAAAAAAAAAAAATTGACTTAATTCTTTTTTTCATTGTATTTTTTTATAGTCTTTTTTATATTCTTTATTCTTTTCTCAACATTTATATTCAAAATTTACAATCATATTGACAACAGTGTATCGAACAAATATAATTCGATCGTAGATAAATAGATCTATTTATCCCCGCCCACAAGTTTGGCACTTCACTTCATTCAAATAAT
>NW_028323044.1:0-15000 GCF_047325235.1 Durio zibethinus | reverse complement strand
AATCGTATATCAAATATATTATTTTATCCAAGAAAATTCTTTTAGGACCCCTTTTTGCAAACGAATTTAGTAAGTTCAAATTTTGTAAAGATGAATAAAAAGGCTTATATAAAAGGAATGCTGTAAATATTCCAAAACAAGCTATACTCACTGAAAAAGTTGCATTTGTTAAAAATTGATACCAATCCTCAAAATCATTTGAATTTTGATGTAAAAGATTTATAGATGGAGTTAATAATTTGGATAATATATCCAAATGTATTCCTTCTTGATTAAAAGGAATTGCTATGGCTCCAACAAAAAAAGTAAATAGAACCAGTATAAGCATAGGAAATAACATAGTATTATCCGATTCATGAGGATAAGAAAAAGCCTTCTTGTAGCCAAAATTCGTAATAGTAATAAGAGCCCCTTTTTTTACATTACCACCAATTCTATATGGCTTCTCATTATTATTCATTGTTAATAAATTATTCATTGTTAATAAAGGGGATAAAGGAAAATTTCTGTTAATCATTGTTTGCTCTTCTTTTTTACCCCATAGTTTTATATGAATAGAAGGAGCTACCTTTTTTGCCACTATAATTTTGAAAATTAATGTTTAAATGTCCTTCAAAAGTAAGTAAATAGATCCGAAACATATAAAATGCTGTTAATCCGGCCGTGGACCAAGCTATTATTGCAAAAATCGGTGAATACAACCAACTGTCACTAAGAATTTCATCTTTGGACCAAAAACAAGCAAGGGGTGGAATACCACAAAGAGAAAGTGTACCCACTAAAAAAGCAATTTGTGTAATTGGCACATGCTTTCTTAAACCGCCCATAAAAACCATATTCTGGCTTTTATCTGGAGAATATCCAACAATAGCTTCCATGGAATGAATAATGGATCCGGATCCTAAAAACAACAATGCCTTCGAATAAGCATGAGTAATCAAATGAAATAAAGCGGCTCGATAAGACCCCATACCTAGAGCTACCATCATATAACCCAGTTGGGACATTGTAGAATAGGCTAAACCCCTCTTAATATCTTTTTGAGCAAGAGCTAAAGTAGCCCCTAATAATACTGTTATTATACCTATCAAAGATATTAGATTCATTATGTAAGGTATAACTATGAAAAGAGGAAGAAGGCGGGCTACAAGAAAAATTCCCGCTGCTACCATAGTGGCAGCATGTATAAGAGCCGAAATAGGAGTAGGCCCCTCCATGGCATCAGGTAACCATACATGAAGGGGAAACTGCGCAGATTTAGCAACTGCGCCGGCAAATAATAAAGAGGCACATAAAGTAACAAATAAAAAATGAACCTCATTATTATAAATCACGTTATTAAATATTTCGAACAAATCTTGAAATTCAAACTTCCCGTTATCCAATAAAAACCTAAGATTCCTAATAATAAACCAAAATCGCCTATCCGATTAGTTACAAACGCTTTTTGACAAGCGTTTGCCGCAACAGGTCGTGTGAACCAAAACCCTATTAATAGATAAGAACACATTCCAACCAATTCCCAAAAAATATAAATTTGTATCAAATTAGAACTAGTAACTAATCCCAACATTGAAGTATTGAATAAACTCATATAAGCAAAAAATCTCAAATATCCTTGATCATGAGACATATAATTGTCACTATAAATAAGAACAAAAATTCCAACAGTAGTGATTAATATTGACATAATAGAGGTAAGTGAATCAATAAAGTAGCCAAACTCGAAAGAAAAATCATTATTGATGGTCCAAGACCATCCATATTGATAGATAGAACTTCTATTTATTTGCTGAATAGACAGATCGACCGAAAAAATCATAACTATACTTAACAATAAAATATTGGGAAAAGCCCACATACGACGAAGATTTTTTGTTGCCGTCGGAAAAAGTAGGAGTCCCATTCCTATTAAAATAGGAATTGGAAGTGGCACAAAAGGTATGATCCATGAATATTGATATGTATGCTCCATAAAAACTTTTTTCTTATTCTTTCTTAATTAATCGTTTCTGATTCACCGGCTCTTATCTCTTTTGATGGAAAGGGAGCAATAATACAATCAAGATATTACAAAGTTAACTGGAATTTTCTATTATTAATCTTTTAATCTTTCTCAAATATTTCAAAAATATTCAAATTTCGAAGTTAGAAGTAATCAAATGATATCACCGAGTTACTAATGGAAAAAAAAAATATTCTTTTTTTTTTTCAAAATTATGTATCCTTTAACAGATTAATTACGAGTCTCATTCGAATTTGATTGAAAATGAAAATTGGGCATACTCTCTCTTCGAGCTTGACCAATTACCAATTAATAGAAAAAAATTCAAGTTTGTTTTTTATTAGGTAAATAAAATGGTTTTTTTACATTTTTTTGTTTTGATGTATTTTTCGTGTATAAATGGAGATGTATAAATTATAAATGTAGGACGACAAAAAAAATAGGCAGAGATAGAGAAGGAAAGACTCTTTTTTACGTTTTTTTGATTTCATCAATTCAATTTATATATCATAATAGATCCTAATCTATCCTATAGATTTGAATGGAGATATAAAAAAGAAAGGTACCAATAAATTAAATACAAATTCTTCTTTTTTTCTGGATAGTGTATGGAATATAAATAAAAAAAGGTTATATCATATTTTTTTTTTTTTTTTTTTCTAGAATAGAAGCATTTTATGTTATTTTCCCATCTCTATTTAGTTCTTATGAAATTTATATAGTAGTATATAGATAATTATAATCTAGAAAATCTATTAATCTAGAAAATCTATAGGAATAGATAAATAATGACATAAAGACACCGATCATTTTGTTTTAAAAATAGATGTCTTTGACATCCAACTATAGCACTAAATAACCTTTTTTTTGAATGGCAGTTCCAAAAAAACGTACTTCTACATCAAAAAAGCGTATTCGAAAAAATGTTTGGAAAAAGAAAGGATATTGGGCGGCGTTGAAAGCTTTTTCATTATCGAGATCTATTTTTACGGGTAATTCAAAAAGTTTTTTTGTACGACAAATAATTTTTTTTTAATCTGAATTGGTTTAACTCGAATAAGATACAAAGGTTTTCTTTTTTGAATATCTTTTTTTTTTTCATTTCCGGGATGGGGATTCTCATTTTCCCCATCGCCCCATTTGGTATCTTAGTGTTATAATAATTTGTTATTTTTATAATATTCAATTTCAATTTATAATAATAAATAATTAAATAATTAAATAATAAAAATTTGTATATTTATACTATAGCTATATCGGAGCACATATATATAAGAGCTTTAACTGGGTTGTTGAAACTAATCCATTAAGTTTCAATTTTGTCTATATATCCTTCCCTTGCTTTCAACCCAATTGAGAAAACTCCCTTTATAATTTAGTGGATATACAAATAATGTATCAATTTAAAATGATCTAAAAAAATTCTATGTTTGTATAAGAAGATGAATCAAGACATATTTTTAGAATTCGAAATTCGAAATACTTTTTTGAAGTATGGTACAATTATGACAGGAATCGAAACGCTTTTTATATAACGTAACGTGTACAACCCAATATCTAGTTGGTTTGATAAATCCTTAAAACGCAAAATCCTAACGATTAATACAAAGCTATGCAAATTACATAAATCTTTTGAAATCATTGGATGTGGTGCTGAAATTGTGATCTCTAAAAATAATATTTTTTCATTCATTTATTCATTCAATTGATAAGCATTTTTTTTTTTATAGATTCATAAAAATCATATAAAAGAATGAGAGATGAATCATTAAAAAATTAAAATGATAAAGAACATTTTTTTGTTGAATTCTATCTATGAATTGAAGTTACAACTAGTTAGTTTAGTTACAATAGAGGAGTTCTCTTTTAGGAAAACACAAACTATAAAATCTCTGTTGAAATAATTAAATATTAAATTAAATATTAAATAAAAAAAAGGATAATTAAATAAAACGATAAATAATAAAGATTCTTTTTGAACCTTCAAATTGCTATTTAAACGAGTTTTTATTCATCAATTTAAATTAAATGCTTCTTTTACATTTTACATTGAATTGACCCCTTCACCTTCAATCTCGACGATTGAATAAAAAATGGCTTATTATGATTTCGAGCAAGCCGCTATGGTGAAATCGGTAGACACGCTGCTCTTAGGAAGCAGTGCTAGAGCATCTCGGTTCGAGTCCGAGTAGCGGCATAGTATCTTCTAAAAGAGATAGAATAAGTCCTATAATGAATTTAATTCCTGATTTCCATTCCATAAAATCTAGAAACCCTCGCTTTTTTCAGAATTCTTATGATTTTTTCAACTTTAGAGCATATATTAACTCATATATCCTTTTCGGTCGTTTCAATTGTAATTACAATTCATTTTTTAACCTTATTCTTATTAGTCGATGAAGTCGTAGGACTATATGATTCATCAGAAAAGGGCATGATAGTTACCTTTTTCTGTATAACAGGATTATTAGTCACTCGTTGGATTTATTCAGGACATTTCCCATTAAGTGATTTATATGAATCATTAATCTTTCTTTCATGGGGTTTCTCCCTTATTCATATGGTTTACTATTTTAAAAAGCGTAAAAATGATTTAAGCGCAATAACCGCACCAAGTGTTATTTTTACCCAAGGCTTTGCCACTTCGGGTCTTTTAACCAAAATGCATCAATCCGCAATATTAGCGCCTGCTCTCCAATCCCAGTGGTTAATGATGCACGTAAGTATGATGGTATTAGGCTATGCAGCTCTTTTATGTGGATCATTATTATCAGTAGCTCTTCTAGTCATTACATTTCGAAAAGCCATAAAAATTATTGGTAAAAACAATAATTTATTAAATCAGTCATTTTCGTTTGGCGAAATCCAATACATGAATGAAAGAAGCAATGTTTTATTAAACACTTATTTTCTTTCTTCTAAAAATTTTTACAGGTATCAATTGACTCAACAATTGGATCGTTGGAGTTATCGTATTATTAGTCTCGGGTTTATCTTTTTAACCATAGGAATTCTTTCGGGAGCCGTATGGGCTAATGAGGCGTGGGGATCATATTGGAATTGGGACCCAAAGGAAACTTGGGCATTTATTACTTGGACCGTATTCGCGATTTATTTACATACCCGAACAAATAAAAATTTGGAAGGTGTAAATTCCGCACTTGTGGCTTCTATGGGATTTCTTATAATTTGGATATGCTATTTTGGGGTCAATCTATTAGGAATAGGTTTACATAGTTATGGTTCATTTACATTAACATCTAATTGAATTGAATAAAAAGGCTAAGCCTAACAAATACTAAGATAGGACAGCGTATATATAAGAAAACTTATTGTAAGCTGTCAAGAACCTTTTGAATCACTCCACTACTTGATTCAAAAGGTTCTAACAAAAGCCAAAGATGTCTGATTAAAATTCAATTTAATTCTTTTACCTTTTTTTACTTAACTTAAACTTAAGAGAAGAAAAAAGACTTCTTTCTTTTTTTTTTCACTGTACAACGAACAATTTTAAAAATCATAGGATTACTTTTTGATTTTTTGTTTTATTCATCAAAACTATCTATAAAAATAATTATATAGAATAGTTTCGACCTTCTCACCTGATAATGAGAGGACAAAATCCGGATAAATACCAATACCTATTACTGGTAGAAAGATAGAGATCGAAACAAATAACTCTCGTGGTCCAGAATCAAAAAAATAAGAACTTTGAGCATTAAATAGCTTGTATCCATAGAACATTTGACGTGACATAGATAATGAATAAATAGGAGTTAATATCATTCCAATTGACATTACGAAAGTAATTAGTATTTTTGGCATTAAAAAATATTTTTGGCTGGTAATTATTCCAAAAAAGACTATCAACTCTGCAACAAAACCACTCATGCCCGGTAATGCAAGAGAAGCCATCGATAAGATACTGAACATCGTAAATATTTTTGGAATCGGAATAGCCATTCCACCCATTTCGTCGAGATAAAAAAGACGCATTCTATCATAACTCGTTCCTGCCAAGAAAAAAAGTGCAGCACCGATAAATCCATGAGATATTATTTGTAAAATAGCTCCGTTGAGTCCCGTATCAGTTATAGAGCCAATTCCTATAATTATGAAACCCATATGAGATACGGAGGAATAGGCTATTCTTTTTTTTAAATTCCGTTGACCAAGAGATGTTGAAGCTGCATAAATTATTTGCATTGTACCCACTATTATCAACCAGGGAGAAAATATGGAATGAGCGTGGGGTAATAATTCCATATTGATGCGAACTAATCCATACGCTCCCATTTTTAATAAAATTCCGGCTAGAAGCATACAAGTACTGTAATGTGCCTCCCCATGGGTGTCTGGTAACCACGTATGTAAGGGTATAATCGGCGATTTGACAGCAAAAGCAATAAGAAATCCAATATAGAATATGATTTCCAGTGCGACAGGATACGATTGATTAGCTAATGTTTCAAAATTTAATGTTGGTTCATTAGAACCGTATAAACCGATACCCAAAACTCCTATTAATAAAAAAATGGAACCCCCCGCAGTGTACAAAATAAATTTTGTAGCCGAGTACAGACGTTTCTTTCCCCCCCACATGGATAGAAGTAGATAAACGGGAATTAATTCGAACTCCCACATGATGAAAAAAAGTAAAAGGTCTCGAGAAGAAAATGATCCTATTTGACCACTGTACATTGCTAGCATCAAGAAATGGAATAATCGCGAATCTCGAGTAACTGGCCAAGCCGCCAAAGTAGCTAAAGTAGTGATAAATCCTGTCAGTAAAATGGGCCCTATAGAAAGTCCATCTATTCCCAATCTCCAGTAAAAATCAAAAAAATTTATCCATTTATAATCTTCCTCCAGCTGGATTAATGGATCGTCCAATCGGAAATGATAACAAAATGCATAGGTTGTTAGAAGGAGTTCAAATATGCATATACACATAGTATACCACTTAATTAGCTTATTTCCTCTATGAGGAAGAAAGAAAATTAAAGAACCTGCAGATATTGGTAAAACTACAATTATTGTTAACCAAGGAAAATAATTCGTGGTAAAGACAAGATGCACTTGGACCAGAAAAACCCGTGCTCAAAAAAGATTTTTTTTGAGCACGGGTTTTTTCAGTAAAAAAAAAATAAAATGGATTCAAAATGTATTCAAGTGGGGTTTTCGGGAACGTATCAATAAGCTAGACCCATACTTCGAGTTGTTTCATGCCATAAATAAACTCGAACGCTCAAGAAATCTGTTGGACAAGCGGATTCACATCTCTTACAACCAACACAGTCTTCTGTTCTTGGAGCGGAAGCAATTTGCTTAGCTTTACATCCATCCCAAGGTATCATTTCTAACACATCGGTGGGGCAGGCTCGGACACATTGAGTACACCCTATACATGTATCATAAATTTTTACTGAATGTGACATGGGATCTATAATTTTTTGAACATCATAAAATTTCAATCTAGTAAACTTGTAAATGAATCATTATAGTTAAACACCAGATGAATCAACGATTTACCAGAAATTTTCTAATCAATTTCCTTCGGGATCAACTCATAAGAAAGGACCAAGATACTTTGATTTCTTACGTTTTCGAAAACATGATGTAGATTCCAACATATTGGACATGCTAATTCAAATTGGTGAATCTTATAATTTAATATTATTAATATTACTTATTCAACAAAGTTGATTGATTGATACGCGTTGATTTTCTGTTACGATAAATTGAGGAAACAATAGCTGATCCAATAGCTGCTTCAGCGGCTGCAATAGCTATAACAAAAATTGATAAAATATTTCCTTTTAATTGCCGACTATCAAAAAAATCAGAAAATGTTACAAAATTTATATTAACCGCATTCAGTATAAGTTCAAGACACATAAGGGCCCGAACCATATTTCGACTCGTGATCAATCCATAAATACCGATAGAAAATAAATAGGCACTCAAAACAAGTATATGTTCGAGCATCATTGACCAACTCCTTATCAATTTCGATTCATTTTAATATGAACAATAATTCAACGGATTTGATTGACTAGAATAGAATATAACAAAAAGAATATATTGGAAATATCTCGAATAAACGAATTTCTATTTTATATTTTATACACGAACAAGAATTCAAGGAAAATAGATGCGATAAGACAGAAAAAAGTTTAATTTGGATTGCTTGCTATTCCTAGTTAGAAAGATTTATTACTGACGAGCCACAGCAATTGCACCTATCAAAGCAACTAAAAGAATTAGTGAAATGAATTCAAATGGAAGAAAAAAATCTGTTGCTAAATGAATTCCAATTTGTTGACTATTACTTATCAAATCTTGTTCTATAATTTGGTTTGATCTTGTAGTCCAAATAATCCCGTACCATGATGTATCTAATATAGTAGTAATTAGCGAAACAAGAATACTTGTACAAATCAACGAAGTAAGGCCATTCCCAATGGTCCACAGATTAAAATTTTTATAATATTCTGAACCATTCATGAACATCACAGCAAATAGGATTAAAACATTTATGGCTCCCACATAAATAAGAAGCTGGGCAGCAGCTACAAAATGAGAATTTGAGAGAATATAGAATAAGGATATACAAACAAGAACCAATCCCAATGAAAAGGCAGAAAAAATTGGATTGGTAAGTAATACCACTCCCAGGCCCCCTAATATAAGACCCGATCCCAGAAAAACTAAAAGAAAATCGTGTATTGGTCCAGGCAAATCCATTATATGTAAAATAAGAGATAAATAAATCGAAATGCTTTTCATGATCTTATTGACCCGACCAGGAATTTTTTTTTTATGATACGTTCCTAATTGAATAAAATCCTAATCTATTAGGTGTGAATTGATCTAAGTACAATTATTGTTTCGTTTTTAATTCTTTTTTTTTGTTCGGTTCGAAAGGGTATTTTGTTTTTTGAAACTATATATTTCGAAATAATTACGAATATATTAATAGATTTTCAAGAAAAATGAATTCGAAATTCTTATCAACCAGTTAATTTGTAATTGAATTTTTATTTATTGACCAAACAAAGAGTAAAGGCCTCATTCTTTTAAGTCAAACCAAATATTCTTTTAACTTAAACCAAAACGGAACCTTAAAAGAATTGGAAATTTCTCTTTAATAGAATAGGAGGTTTACTTACTCAGTTTTTCTTTGAGGCGAATTCAAAATTGTTCGAATTGTATAATCGTCAATTACTGACATTGGTAAACGGCCCAAAGCAATTTGATTATAATTCAATTCGTGACGGTCGTAAGTAGAAAGTTCATATTCTTCAGTCATTGATAAACAATTTGTTGGACAATACTCAACGCAGTTACCACAAAATATACAAATTCCGAAATCAATACTGTAATTAAGCAATCGTTTTTTTCTAATATCCGTTTCAAATTTCCAATCAACAACAGGCAGATCTATAGGGCATACACGAACACATACTTCACAAGCAATGCATTTATCAAATTCAAAATGGATTCGCCCACGGAAACGCTCTGATGCGATTAATTTTTCATAAGGGTATTGAATAGTTACAGGTAAACGATTTGCGTGGGATAAGGTAATCATGAAACCTTGACCAATGTACCTTGCTGCTCGGACTGTTTGGTGGCCATAATTCATGAACCCAGTTACCATAGGGAACATATCGTGAATATCTATGAATAATTTTATGTTTGTTTCTTTCTCTTGTTTGAACCAAGTCATGAATCTCGTATTCTTTTTTTCTTTACAGTGAAAGAAGTTGGAAAGAAGTTGTTAATAATAGATTACCGAGAGAAATGGGTAAAAGAAATTTCCATCCAAGATTTAATAATTGGTCCATTCTTAACCTAGGTAAAGTCCATCTTGTTGCGATAGAAATAAACAAAAACAAATAAGTTTTAGCTAATGTAATAAAGATACCAATTGTCGTTCCAAAGATTCCATTCATTTTATTTATTTCAAATAGCTCAGGGACGAATACGTACGGAATGGAAATATTCCAACCCCCCAAGTAAAGAACTGTTACAAATAAGGAAGAAAGTAATAGATTTAGATAGGAAGCAACATAAAATAAACCAAATTTGATACCCGAATATTCGGTTTGATACCCTGCTACTAATTCTTCCTCGGCTTCTGGTAAATCAAAAGGTAATCTCTCACATTCTGCTAGAGAAGAAATTAGAAAAACGATAAACCCTATTGGCTGACGCCACAAATTCCATCCCCAAACCCCATATTTTGATTGCGCCTCAACTATATCAACTGTACTTGAGCTGTTAGATAATTATAGTCGATGATAACATCACTGTTCCCATCGCTAGTCCAAAACCGTACATGAGGTTTTCAACTCATACGGCTCCTCGTGGGTCACAAATAAATTTAAGGACCGAATCAGTATTATTTCTCTTCGTATGGTTGTAGAATAGATAGAGAAAAAATGGATTGGAAGGTCCAAAATTATACCAATGGAATTCTGTCTGCTATATTATGAAGAATAAAAAAAGTGCTTCTGAATTGATCTCGCCCGTTACTAATTTCAATTTTTATTTGTTGAGTAATAACTTAAGCCTTCAATAAAATACTTCTTGTAGAAATATCAATAGATATTTCAACCCATTGTTTTCGATTACGAAAAAAATTAAATATTACATTAGCTCATAAATCATGACACAGATTATATCTCTCTATATATATGAAAGAAAGAATAAAAAAAAAAAAAATATTTATTTTTTATTCTTTCTTTTTCGTTCCTATTCTTCTTTCTGATCTGAGAAAATTACGAATGGGGGCTTAAACTAAAAAATAGTAAAGGATTATTTCGTTCCTGATAGTCATTACTTTAATCGGTGGATAGGAGCATACTCTGGACCGGAATCGTGGGTAGTACTGCCTACTCATTTCTACTAATTTAAAGCCCCAATTAGTATTCTTTTTATGTTATCCAGAAATATCCTTTTTATATAATTTACATAATCTCCATTACTAATCCTTTGTGTATTTTGGTGTTCCTAACCATCCACTCATTTTTTTGTTCAATCCCCCGTTTGGTTTGGCAATACATGTATGGGAATCTATACAAAGGATAGCCAAAACTCTATACGGTTGATCTTTTGAGCCCGCTTCAAGCTAGATTGACTAATCAACCCGTCTTGGGGTAAAGACTTCTTCCACTTATGTTTTCTTCCACTTAACTCTTGTACATAGGAAATGAGATTAAATTTTTTTTTGTTTAATTTACTGCGAATTTATAAGCTGCTTTCTTTCACTCATATATAACTATCTAATTTAGTTTATCAACCTGAAGGATAATAAAATAACGAAGATATCTATTCAATCCATTCAGCTTATTTTATAGAACGAAAGGAATAGGGAAAAGAAAAGTTTATATTTCAACGAATCGCACGTAGAGATATTGATAAAACACATAGAGTTAATGGTATTTCATAACTAATCGATTGAGCAGCAGCTCGCAGACCACCTAAAAAGGAATATTTATTATTTGATCCGTATCCTGACATAAGAAGTCCAACAGGAGCAATACTTGAAATGGCAATCCATAAAAAAATACCGATATTGAGATCGGCTAAAATAAGGCGAGAGCTAAAAGGAATTACTGAAAAACTTAGTAAAATGGATATGACTGCTATAGACGGTCCAATACGGAATAAACGAGTATTTCCTCTAGATGGAAGAATATTCTCTTTGAAAAGCAGTTTTGTTCCATCTGCTAGAGCTTGAAGAATTCCCAAAGGGCCGGCGTATTCAGGCCCAATACGTTGTTGTATTCCTGCAGATATTTCTCTTTCTAACCATACAATTACTAGTACACCTATTGTGATTCCCAATACAAGAGTCAAAATAGGGACAAACATCCATATGATCCCATAGACCTCTTTTAAGGATTCCAATCTGTAAAAGGAATTGATATCTTCTACTTCTGTTGTATAAATTATCATTTCAACGATCAACTTCTCCCATAATGATATCTATGCTACCTAGTATCGTCATAATATCAGCCAATTTCATTCTTTTAACTAACTGAGGAAGAATTTGCAAATTGATAAAACCCGGCGGGCGAATTTTCCATCTCCAAGGAAAACCACTTTGATCTCCTATCAGAAAAATTCCTAATTCTCCCTTTGGGGCTTCCATTCTCGCATAAAGTTCTTGTCTCGGTAATTCAAATGTAGGAGAAGGTTTTTTACTAATGAATCGATATTCAAAATCATTCCATTCTGGATCCCTTTCTCGATCAAAACATCGGATTTCTAAATTCTCATAGGGACCCCCCGGAATTCCTTCCAGGGCCTGTTGAATTATTTTTATGGATTCCGTCATTTCACTGATTCGGACTAAATAACGAGCTAATGAATCTCCTTCTTTTTGCCACTGGATTTCCCAATCAAATTCGTCGTAACACTCATAATGATCAACTTTACGAAGATCCCATTTGATTCCAGAGGCTCGTAGCATTGGGCCGGATAGACCCCAATTTATTGCTTCTTCTCCACCAATAACCCCTACCCCTTCAACTCGTTCTAAAAAAATAGGATTTCGCGTAATAAGTTTTTGATATTCAACAATTCCTGTTAAAAAATAATCACAGAAATCCAAACATTTATCTATCCAGCCATAGGGTAGATCGGCCGCTACTCCTCCGATACGAAAATAATTATGCATCATTCTCATACCGGTGGCAGCTTCGAATAGATCATATACTAATTCTCTTTCTCTGAAAATATAGAAAAAGGGGGTCTGTGCACCAATATCGGCCATAAAAGGTCCAAGCCATAATAGATGAGAAGCTATACGACTCAACTCCAACATAATTACTCTGATATAGCTGGCTCTTTTAGGGACTTGAATATTGCCCAATTGTTCTGGTCCATTTACGGTTATTGCTTCCGTGAACATAGTGGCTAAATAATCCCAACGTGTTACATAAGGCAAATATTGTATAATTGTTCGGTTTTCCGCAATTTTTTCCATTCCTCTGTGTAAATAACCTAATATTGGTTCACAGTCAACAACATCTTCACCATCTAGAGTAACGATGAGACGAAGAACACCGTGCATTGATGGGTGGTGAGGTCCCATATTGACTATCATAAGGTCTTTTTCTGTAGCTGATAGATTCATAAGTTTTTCCTCGATTCATTCTTACATGAATTGTTGAAAACGAAAAGAAGTACATCAAAATGAAAAATATAATAAATCGACTAATTCAATCAAATTAACGATTTTTTGATTCCCGAATATCCAACTCACTAATTAATTCTTTATAACGTATGTTATTTTTCTTTGATAAATAAGACAGAAGCCGTTGACGTTTTCCTAGAATTTTACGTAGACCTCTCTGAGATAAATAGTCTTTTTTGTGCAATTCCAAATGTGAAGTAAGTCTTCGTATCTTATTGGTGAAACTGACTATTTGAAATTCAACGGACCCCTTGTTTTCTTCTTTTTTTTCTTGAAAAATAACTGAGATGAATGAATTTTTTACCATAAAACAAAAATTTCTCTCCCCCTTTTTTTGAATGTGAATTTTACTGATCAGTAATAATAATAATACCATTCATTTTAATATGCACAATGATTTTAAGTTCGTTATGAACTTTATAATTTTTTCAAATAAAATTAATCAATCCGGTTTTCAATCATAATATATGGAAAAATGTACCATTGACGAATTTTCAAACGCGGATACATATGTATCCTTACCATACTGAAACGACTGCCATTATTACTATTAAACCAATAGCGATTCATACAAGCTAAATCTTCTAATCGATAATTGGGCCAAAGAAAGAACTTTAATTTAATTAGTTTCTTTTTATCACTATCAAGATGTTTGTTTTTATTCAAAACTTGACCACAGTTTTTTACATTATTTAAAAATACTGGATTTCTATGCATACCATTTTTATCCCTTGAATTGAAAGAAATTCGAATTCGCAATTCTCTCCGGTGGTTAGGGGATAAAATATTTTCAGGAATAAACAAATCATAATGATTTTTGTCTTTATTTTCAGTCATTTTTTGATGTCTTGCAATGGATTCATCAAAATTATTTTTTTCAATATAGTTTTTTTTTTTGCGTCTTTTTTTTTTTTTGCGTCTTTGATTAATTTCATGTTTATTTTTATGAACCAATGAAATACTTATAGTTTGATATAGAATAAATTGTCCATCAATTTCTACATACCGGCGAATTGGTTCGATAATCAATACTCCTTTTTTGAGTAGGTATTGATAAGTTAAAAGTAACTTATCCGCCGAATCCATCAAAATATCCAGATTCGTTCCTCCTCTTCTAACAGAGTATAGAAAAGTTTCATTCATATTTATCAGGCCAAGAATGAAAGAATATGCTTTGATATTTTTGATTATTTTTTCATCGAAAGAATCAGCATCCCATCCGAATTGAAAATACAAATACTTTTGTAGGAATAAACGAGCTTCTCTCTTGCTCTCGTCTTCCTTTCTATGTTTTTTTGATTTACCAGAATCTTCTTCAACATCTTTTTCTTGATTGTCTGATTTACCTTTTTCTTGATCTGATTTACCTTTTTCTTGATTGGATGATTTACCTTTTTCTTGATTGGATGATTTACCTTTTTCTTGATTGTATGATTTACCTTTTTCTTGATTGGATGATTTACCATAATCTTCTTCAACATCTTTTTCTTGATTGTATGATTTACCTTTTTCTTGATTGGATGATTTACCATAATCTTCTTCAACATCTTTTTCTTGATTGTATGATTTACCTTTTTCTTCATTGTATGATTTACCATAATCTTCTTCAACATCTTTTTCTTGATTGTATGATTTACCTTTTTCTTCATTGTATGATTTACCATAATCTTCTTCAACATCTTTTTCTTGATTGTATGATTTACCTTTTTCTTGATTGGATGATTTACCTTTTTCTTGATTGGATGATTTACCATAATCTTCTTCAACATCTTTTTCTTGATTGTAT
>NW_028323043.1:3503465-3508465 GCF_047325235.1 Durio zibethinus | reverse complement strand
CATGTCGGCGAGATCTATTTAGTTCTAAATATACTTGAAATTCCTCCATTTCAAATTCGATTTGAACCAAAGTATAGGGGATCTATTCGGTTATCAAATGATACATAGTGCGATACAGTCAAAACAAGGTATTATAGTAAGAAAATAATAGATACCTCGGAGACAGGTAGATTCATCAACGGATTCTCTATCCTATCTTTTGCCATCTAATTGATTTATGTTCGTTATAGGATAAGAAGATGGCTAGAAATCCTTTATTTTTTCAACCCAATCGCTCTTTTGATTTTGGAAAAAAAAAAAAAAATATCTTTTCTTTATCAATATACTGCTTCTTATACACATTCATGTCTAACCCATAAAGGGAATAACTAATAATTAGGACTCATAAAAAAATCGATAATTTACTCATGAGAAAAACCTTTACCGCATTAGGCACTAATTTATTTTTAACGTTTAATTAGATCGGGTAATCATTCAAATTGCGAACAGAAGCTCGTTACTTTTTGTTTCCCTATAATTGGGGCCGTAGAGCTCTATCCATTTATTCACTCGACCCAACTTTGAATTCAATTAATTTTTTTTGTTCCGCACCAAAAATTCAAAGACGATTTTTTTTTTTGGACTGATCCGGAAAAAAAATGGATTCTTAGAATTCTCCATTGATACGACATGCTCTTTTTTCCATCCACTCCTTTCAGGATCAGTCGTGGTCTTACAAACTGTACCGATGGTATGAACGAATCCCTTTCTTCATACAAATGTGTAAAAGATGCTAGTCGCACTTAAAAGCCGAGTACTCTACCGTTGAGTTAGCAACCCGAAAAAAATCGGAATAAAAAAAAAATGGAATTGCACGAGGCAATCAAAACATGAAATTAGCAAAAATTTGAATAAAATAAAAATACACGAAATTCTAAGATAAAAACATAGAAATAGAATAAGTGAAAATTTGTGGACCGCCTCCTGTCTTATTCATTCCATTGTTATCCATTTTTTTTTTTTTTTTTCAATACAATATACAATTACAATAAAAAAAACTTCTTGTATCACAACAAATTCAAAGAAAGAACCCATTATTTGAATGAAGTGAAGTGCCAAACTTGTGGGCGGGGATAAATAGATCTATTTATCTACGATCGAATTATATTTGTTCGATACACTGTTGTCAATATGATTGTAAATTTTGAATATAAATGTTGAGAAAAGAATAAAGAATATAAAAAAGACTATAAAAAAATACAATGAAAAAAAGAATTAAGTCAATTTTTTTTTTTTTTTTTTTTTATTGTATTTTTTATTATTAATTATTAATAATATTTATTATTATAATATTTATTATTTTTATTATTAATAATATTTATTATTATAATATTTATTATTTTTATTATTAATAATATTTATTATTATAATATTTATTATTTTTATTATTATAATATTTATTATTATAATATTTATTATTATAATATTTATTATTAATTATTTATTATTAATTATTATTATTTATTATTAATTATTATTAATATTTTCTATTTTTATATGTTATTTTTTCTTGTTATTTTCTCTGTTTTTTTATCTTATTTTATGTTATTTTTTTTTTTTTATCTTATTTTATGTTATTTTTTTAAATGCAATTACTTCATTTATTCAATTGATCTTTTTTCTCTATATTTTATATCAATAAAATTAGCTCAATAAAATCTGTTATAGAACACGGTATTCTATAGTAGCAAAGCAATAAGAAATACGAATAATAAATAAAAAAGTATGAATAAAACAAAAGAGGGGGGAGGAAATTATAAAGAAAAATTTATACAAAGCTAGATATGAGTCATCCACCCCCTCTTTTTTGTATTTCATTAATTGAATTTTGTTTGATTAAGACTAAGTTCCGTAAAAACCCCGGCCTTCTTTAAAATATCATGGACAGTTCCTGTGGGTTGAGCTCCTTTTTCAAGGAAATAGAGAATAGCGGGAACATTCAAATGGGTTTGATTATTTATCGGATCATAAAAACCAACTTTTCGAAGATCTCTTCCCTCTCTTCGGGATCGAACATCAATTGCAACGATTCGATAAACGGCTCATTGGGATAGATGTAGTTAAATAATACCCCCCCCCTAGAAACGTATAAGAAGTTTTCTCCTCGTACGGCTCGAGAAAAAAAAAAAAAAATGATTAAAAGTTATGTCTATTAAAAGTTATGTCTATGTATGGAATTATAATGTATGTAATTAGAATGTCAAAAAGATCCATAAACCCGGCAAATCAATTAGACATTTAAACCCGTCTTTTTTTTTTCAAAAAAAAAGAAGAAAAAAGCATTCGTACTCTCATAACTCAAGTCAAATAACTCTCAAAATGCTCAAAAAAAAATCCTTAGGCATTCTTTTATTGAGTGGTCTCTAACCCCTTTTTTTGTTTGTCTCGTTTAGAATCGATTTCGATTCTTCATTTTGATCTAGTTGTTGAGACAATTGAAAAGGGTATTTCCTTGTTCTAGGATCCTTTATCTTTGTCTTGAATCATTGGGTTTAGACATTACTTCGGCGATATTTAATCATTTCAAAAATGGCAGCAACATGCCCCTTTTTCTCTCTTTTTTTCTTTCTATCAAAGAATCATATGAACGATTAATTCCCGCATTATACACTTTTGATCGAAAGAGTTTTACCAATTCCAACAATTTTTCTTTTTGATTTGAAAATAGTTTGAATCGGAGCTTTTCGATTTCTATATCAAAAATAGACTTACGAAGTTGTTCCAACTTATTTATTTCCATTAATTAACCCTAGATCCTTGCCCCTGAAAAATGGATGTTTCTCTTCGAGCTCCATCCTGTACTATTTACATTACAACCCAACAAAAAGACGGATTATAATAGAACAGAACAAAGGATGTCGAGCCAAAAGCACCTTCATTTCTACATAATGGAAGGTGGTGGGTTTTGACATCCACAGCCGATCATGTCCTTCAAGTCGCACGTTGCTTTCTACCACATCGTTTCAAACGAAGTTTTACCATAACATTCCTCTAGTTTGGAACATTGATTCAATTATGGAATCATGAATAGTCATTGGTTCAGTCGATACATAGTAATCTATCTATACTTTTTCCTTCTATATGAAATCAATTTCCTTCTATATGAATCTATATGAAATAAATAGATAATTTAGGAAGAAAAAGCCTCAATAAGAATTCAAATTAACCCATATTGTATGAATACAATATATTTTTATTTTTTTATACTTTTATTAATATTAAGCTTTTCTATTCTAATTAATAAGAAATTAATAATATAATTAATAATAATAATATTACGAATATTATAAATAACACAAATAAACTAATCTTTTTGAATCTGCCTTGCATCTTCAAATAACTCGATAGATCAAATAACTCGATAGAATAGATTCGCCAATCTCACAGTTCTTCGAGTGCCAATCTTAAGAAATCATTAAAAATCAAAAGCAAGAATCACATTTTCTCCAATATTTGACTCTTAGAAAGAAGGTTGTTAAAAAAAAAAGAGCAATTTAGATTCGGATATCGTTATTCTGATATATAAAAAGAGTAGGCTCTGGGACGAAAGGATTCGAACCTTCGAATAGCGGGACCAAAACCCGTTGCCTTACCACTCGGCCACGCCCCATTTAGATTTCTATTTGAAACTACTAAACACTAATATGGGTATTCCCTGTTCGTCAATTCCAGTTCCAAATAACTATGGAATAGATTAGATTCTTGCTAGGATTTTGGCACGTATGGATAGAGAATTAAACCGAATTTATTGATCATTACATATAATTCAATTAAGATATTGTATGAAAGTATGATTTCTTCTATTCTCTTGTAAGAATTGAAGGCTTTTTGATTGGGTGAGTTCAAAGAAGTATTGTTTAGTCTGCCTTATTTTCCTTTCTTCATTTTTTTCCTTATATCAAAAAACATATTAATAACTCAATCAAAATTATCTCCAAGAACAAAATTTTGTTATGCTTAATCTTAATATCTTTAATTTGATCTGTATCTGTTTGAATTCTGCCCTTTTTTCGAGTAGTTTTTTATTCGCCAAATTGCCCGAGGCCTATGCTTTTTTGAATCCAATCGTAGATTTTATGCCAGTAATACCTGTTCTCTTTTTTCTCTTAGCCTTTGTTTGGCAAGCTGCTGTAAGTTTTCGATGAGATCCTTAATACTGTCCTAGAAAAATTCATGATTTATTCAAGAAAAAAAAATTGTAACAATTGAAAAGATTAGATAAGTCTTACACTATGAACACTATGAACGAACCGAACCCTCAATTCAAAGATTGAAATTCTTGGATAGCCATGATAAAGCTGGATCATCCCATTTCCTCATTCTGACCCTTTTTCGCCGAAGAACCCTATTTGGATTAAAGTCCGCCACAATATATAATTGTTGGTATAAAAGAATTTTTTTTTGTAATGAAAAACTCAACTCTTATTATAAATGAATTTCTGAAAATTCTTTTCGATTTCTAGAAATTCTAGAAATCACTTTATTTCTTGGTGTCAAAATAGGCTATGTAGTATAAAAACGAGGAATCTATTTTCGTATAAAAATAGAAAAATAAAAATTGCGTATAATTGCGTATATATATAAATAGAAAAATAAAAATTGCGTATAATTGCGTATATAAATAGAAAAATAAAAACGAAGAATCCATTCTCTTCTTTTTACAAAAAAATTCTATGGGAGGTTGTACAATGCGTAATCTTAAATTCGTTGTTTACACCGCAACGATATTCTTTGTTTCTCTCTTCATCTTCGGACTCCTATCTAATGATCCGGGACGTAATCCTGGTAATCCTGGACGGGAAGAATAAAAAAGGGAGAGTTCCTTGCTTCATTTTTATAAATGGTATTAGGATTTGATCTATTCCACTGTCAAAAACCGAAATGGAAAGAGAGGGATTCGAACCCTCGGTACGAATAACTCGCACAACGGATTAGCAATCCGACGCTTTAGTCCACTCAGC
>NW_028323043.1:3495965-3498465 GCF_047325235.1 Durio zibethinus | reverse complement strand
GGATCATGCACTCTTTTCTTTCCTAGTTATAATGAAAAAAAGTGCAACTGGGTGAATCCAGCCTATTCTTGAAATAAACAACTCGCACACACTCCCTTTCCAAAAAAGATCAATACACCAAGGACTACACTTAGATTTATTGGATTTGTTGCTAAAATATCGGTATTAAATCCGAAACTCCCGGCGGATGGCCAGTGACCCAAGGAAAGGAAAGAATCGGTTACATTTTTCATATGATCTCCTATTTTATTTTAGATAGACTAAAAAAAAAAAAAAAGAACTCGGTTCTTTTTTTTGTATTATATCACTTTGACTCCTTTTCTATTTATTCTATTCTATCATATTTAGATTATTCTAATTATTCTAATTCTATGTATTTCTTTTTTTTTTTTAATAAATTATTAATTTATTATTAATATTAATTAATTTATTATTATTAAATTATTCATTATTATAAATTTTTATTTACCTACGTCTAAACGGAGTCAAAAATAGATTCTATTTAGCTAGAAATGTATTTTTTTTTTTCAGTTGAAAATTCCCAATAATAATGATACTTATTAGAATTAGGGGGGGGCGGGTTTCATGTCAATGGCAAAATACCTCATTTGTTGCAACACTCCTTTAAACAATAAAAAAGGTTTCTCTTGAACTAAGAAGGGGAAGGAAGAAAGCGAGTCAGTGTGATAATTCCTCATCCTCAAATTAATCCTTCCCATGGATTATTGTCCCAACAAATAAGTAATTGTAGGGGTGAAATCTTGATATAATTCGAAAAAGCGAGGAGTAAGTCCCAAGCCATAAAATAAGAAAAAAAAAATACACAATTCTCATGTTTATAGGATTAAACAAAGGGATTCGCAAATAAAAGTGCCAATGCTACAACCAGCCCATAAATTGTTAAAGCTTCCATAAAAGCCAAACTAAGCAATAAAGTACCTCGTATTTTTCCCTCTGCCTCGGGTTGTCTCGCGATACCTTCTACAGCTTGGCCCGCAGCAGTACCTTGACCAACTCCAGGTCCAATAGAAGCAAGCCCGACAGCCAACCCAGCAGCAATAACGGAAGCGGCAGAAACCAGTGGATTCATGATAAGTTCCTCGCACCAAAATAAAGAAATGGTTAATGATACAATCATCCAATGAATTTTTACTTAATTATATTATTCCATCACTAAGATTCAACCTGCCCAAGTAACTAAGAACTCCGAATGGAAGTGAGAATATTATTGAACCGTCAGAACTATTTCGATATCTTTTTTTTAGTTCCTATCCACTGGATTTTTTTGAATCCGCGCATACTTTGTTCTTCCATTTCTTTTTTTCTAACCCATTCTTTGCTTTGAATTCTTCGTTTTGTCTTTATTTTATCTCTTTATTCATTCAATTCAGAGTCAAAGACGAAACAGAAGAACTTCTATTCTTCTATTGGAATCCCTATCTAAATCCACAGTAGTAGGGTGGATTAGATATATTTTGAGTTCATATATAACTAGTCAATATCTAATATCCCATATACATGTGTTTCTTACATAACGTAAACCAACTATTCATATCTTAGATTCAATCGGATTCTAGAATTATTCCTCAAAGGATGGACAAGAGTTGGCTTATAGCCATTAGATTCCATATACCTAATTCTACCCCCCCTTTTTTTTCTAATCATTTTTTATATCGTTTTTTGTCAATTCGTCCCTTCCTTTTATTTATCATTATCTCACACGGATACAATCTAAATAAATAGACGAATTCATTAGACCAAATCATTGCATAAAAATAAAAAATCAATATCAATATTTGATTGAGCTAAGTTCATGCAATTTATTTTATTATTTATTAAAATTTTCTTTTGGTCAATCGTTGCATTGAATGAAATCGACTGAAATGGGAATCATTCTATAGAAAGAACAGCTTTTTTTAAATCATAGACCCTAAATTGATACCATAAGAATTCCTATTCAAATTAGGACTCATAATATTGAAATTGAATAAACCAAAACAATATCAATATAAAGATAATATTCATTGAAGGGAAATAGGATATAAATATAAATAAAAAAAAAATGGACCAAACCAAAATTTTAGGAAAAAGTTAGATTAGATCTCTTTCCTTTTTTTTTTATTACAATTCTCTAATATCATAATCTTTTTTGTTATTACTCTAGACCGTCGTATTTGTATATTTATGGTCCCTAAGTAAATAGATTATCTTGAGTTGCGCATACATTGCATTGGACTAAGCTAAGCTAAAAAAAAAAAGGCTAGACTATTTCAAAAACAAAAACTAGTCAATGATGACCCTCCATGGATTCGCCTATATAAGCCGCAGCTAAAGTTGCAAAAATAAGAGCTTGAATCCCACTTGTAAATAATCCAAGGAACATGACAGGTATAGGAACGGCTGAAGGTACTAAAGAAACAAGAACAACAACTACTAATTCATCAGCTAATATATTCCCGAAAAGTCGAAAACTAAGTGATAGGGGTTTTGTGAAATCTTC
>NW_028323043.1:3483465-3488465 GCF_047325235.1 Durio zibethinus | reverse complement strand
CGCGAGGCCTTCTTCTCCTAATTCTTTCCATTCGACCAACGAATAATCGATAAGAATTCGCAAATCTAGATCGGTTAATTGTTCTCGAATAGCACCTGCTCCAGTAGAAATTTCTCGATTTCGAAATGTATCGAAACCTTGGGTAGTAAAAAAAAGTGGGATACTGTATTTCCAGGATTGAATTTCATATTCGAATGAACCTCGTAATCGTAAGAAAGTAGGTTTTTTAGCGATGGGCCTAGCAAAAGCAAAATTAGGATAGGGCCCTACAGGATCTCTCCCCCCCCCCCTCAAAATCGGACATGAGAGTTTCCTCTCATCCGGCTCAAGTAGTTACACCAAATAAAGATAAAGAAAGGAGTTCTCGCTTTCAAATTCTAGAACCCCCCCCAAAAAAAGGTCTACTCTTTACTCAAGTTCCAAAGAAACATTTCATTGATTCATTCTTCTTTTATTGATTTATATTTTCTTAATTCTTTATTCAATTCGAAATTAGGACATAAATGAAATGTGAAATTCTTGAGTAGTCTACTTCCCCTCGAATGATGAATCCTCTTAAATTAAAGGAGTGTCATAAGGGATTTACTTGTCTATGTACCCTTCCATTCGATCTCTTAGGTCCTGCCTTACCTTACCTCGACGGTTATACCACGATGCCCTTAACTTAAAGCCTAAGCCTATATGCGATGTATAGACTCCTGCAACCATGACATATTTGTTTACTTGAACATAATTTCATTTCTTTCTAAAAGAACTAAAAGAAATGAGAATGGTTAATTCCACAAAAGAAAGAAGTCTTTTTTTTTCACGAGGTACAACTCAAAATTCCTATTTATTTATTTTTACTGACTCGACCATAGACCAATTCCCTTTTTATTTGGGAGTATTGAATACACCCATAATTCTGAGCTTCATGTTACTCCTCCCAAGAGACATGTCATGTCAGATCCAGGGCATCCCAATTCGATTGAATGGGATGACAGTTTCTCATTGCTAATCGGTAAAATCATAATTTCGATCAAATCACACATCGCAGTATACTAGACCCTCTAATTCTTTAAGAGGTTTATCTAAAAGATTGGCGATATAACTAGGACGACGTTTCAAATACCATACATGAGTTACTGGACATGCCAGTTTTATGTATCCCATTTGATATCTTCGTATCCGATAATCAACAAATTCAACTCCGCATTGTTCACAAAATTTAGGGCCCTGCTTTTCATTTCCAATTACTCGATAATTTCCACAAGCGCAAATTCCACTTTTTATAGGTCCAAAAATTCTTTCACAAAATAATCCATCCTTTTCCGGTTTATTGGTTTTGTAATGAAAAGTATAGGGTTTTGTCACCTCTCCAACGGTTTCTCCATTAGGTAGGATTTTATTGGCCCAAGCACTTATTTGTTGGGGAGAAACTGAGCCAATTCGGAGTTGTTGATGTTTATATCGGTCGATCATAGAAGACAAATTCTGATTCATTCCGATTAAGCTTCCTTCCTATTAATCTGGAAGTTCTTCTCAGATACAAGGAAATGATTCAGTTCCAGAGCCAAAGATCGTAATTCTCGGACGAGCAATCGAAAAGATTCTGGAGCATTTTCAGGTTTAGGTATTGTTCCTCCAATGATCATAGTACCAAGTACTTCTTGGCGAGCTCTAATATGATCAGATTTATAAGTAAGCATTTCTTGTAAAATATGAGCAACACCAAATCCCTCTAGAGCCCAAACCTCCATTTCTCCTACCCGTTGTCCTCCTTGCTTGGACCTTCCTCTAAGTGGTTGTTGTGTAACAAGTGTATAATGTCCACTGGAACGCCCATGTATTTTATCATCAACTTGATGAATTAATTTCAAGATATAAGGTTTTCCTATTATAACAGGTTGTTCAAAAGGGTCCCCCGTTCTTCCATCAAATAGTCTGCTTTTTCCTGGATACTCGGGTTCAAATACCCATGGATTCGCTGTTTGCTTACCGGCTTCATATAATTCGGAAAACACTAGTTTTCTCGAAGCCTCTTGTTCATATCTCTCATCAAACGGTGCTATTCGATAATGTCTATCTAGTAGACTCCCTGCTAACCCAAGCGAGCATTCAAATATCTGTCCCACATTCATTCGTGAAGGGACTCCTAATGGGTTGAAGACCATATCAACAGGTCTTCCGTCTTGCAAATAAGGCATATCCTGTCTAGGTAAAATTTTGGAAATGATACCCTTATTTCCATGTCTTCCGGCTACTTTATCGCCTACTTTCATTTCGCGTTTCTGTGAAATATATACACGAATCGTTTCCGGATTATAACTAGAACCCCCTTTTTTCTGGATCCATCTCACATCGATGACTCGACCCCTCCCACCTATAGGTAATTTTAGACAAGTTTCCTTTGAAGTGGATACCTGAATCCCAAGTATGGCCCGTAATAATCTATCTTCTGGAGCATATGATGATTCTTTCGCCACCTGAGGCGTTAATTTACCTACTAAAATATCGCCCGTCTCCACCCAAGATCCCAGCATCACAATTCCATTTTTGTCTAAATTGCGGAGTAAATGGGCTTCTAGGTGCGATATTTCGTTAGTGATTCTTTCAGGACCTTGGCTTGTCACATGAGTCTGAATTTCATATTTTCGTATGTGAAAAGAAGTATAAATATCTTCATATACTAGACGCTCGCTAATGAGTACCGCATCCTCAAAATTGTAACCTTCCCATGGCATATAAGCTACTAATACGTTTTTGCCCAAAGCGAGTTCGCCACCAACCGTAGCGGCACCATCCGCTAAAATCTGTCCCTTTTTAATGCATTTACCCCGCTGAACCCGGGGAGTTTGATGCATACAAGTATTTTTGTTGGAACGTTGATACATAACTAATGGAATGCTTAGAGTATCCCCATTACCCGATAAAATAATCTTGTCAGTATCGGTAGAAATGATCTTTCCCTCTTGATCGGCTATAGCGGGAACCCCTGAATCTAGAGCCAATTGGCGTTCCAACCCAGTTCCAACAATGCACTTCTCGGAACGCGAAAGCGGAACTGCTTGGCGTTGCATATTAGAACTCATTAAAGCCCGATTCGCGTCATTATGCTCGATAAAAGGAATGAGGGAAGCTCCCATAGAAAAATATTGAAAAGGAAAAATACTTCGAAGATGAACTTGTTCCCATGCAATAGTCAGGAATTCTTGGCGGTATCGAGCCGGAACAACCTGTTCTTCCTGAATACCCTGATTCAAGGCCAAAGAATTTCCTGCCGCTACCATATAATATTCATCTCGACTTGGGGATAAATAAAGCATCTGTGCTTTTTTTGATCTCTCAAATATTTTATAAAATGGACTTTCTAGAGACCCCCAACGACCAATCCTGGCATGAATTGCTAAGGATCCAATAAGTCCAACATTGATTCCTTCAGACGTGTCAATTGGGCAAATGCGTCCATAGTAACTAGGATGGATATCTCGTATCCGAAAATTAGCAGTTCGCCCGGTCAATCCTCCGGGGCCCAAATAACTCAATTTTCTCCCATGAACTATTTGTGTCAATGGATTTGTTCGATCCAAAACTTGAGACAATGGGTGTAATCCGAAAAAGGATTCATAAGTGGTTGTTAATGGAGTCGAAGTTACCAAATTCTGAGGAGTCGGTATCAATTTATGCCTAATTGCTCCGCATATAGTTCCTCTAACTACATTTTCTAAACGAACCAGAGCCAATCCGAATTGATCTTGTAAGAGATCCGCTACAGAACGAATACGCTTATTTTTCAAATGATTCATATCGTCAAGTGTACCCATTCCAAATTTCATTCCAATCAAATGATCCGCAGCTGCCAATATATCTCGCGGTAACAAAAATGTATTGTTCTGAGGTATATTAAGATTCAGTCTCTGGTTCATATTTCGTCGACCAATCCTTCCTAATTCACATCTTTGCTGAAAGAATTTCTTTTGTAATTCCTTACACAAGGATTCAGAAAATACCGGATCCCCGCCTACACAAGAAAATTGTTGATAAAACTCCAAAATGGCATTTTCTTTTGACCCAATTTTTTTTTTTTCCTTATCGGTCAGGAAAGACAAGAAAATTTCAGGGTAGCAAACATTCTCTAGAATTTCTCTTAGATTCGAACCCATAGCTGATGATAGAACTAGAATAGATATTTTCTGTTTCCTACTTACACGAGCCCATATCCTTGCTTTTCTATCAATCTCTAATTCGAACCTCCCCCCCCAATCTGATATTATGGTACCAGTATAGACCGAAATTCCGTTAGGATCCAATTCTGATCGATAATAGATACCGGGGCTTTGCAATATTTGATTGATCACAATTCTGTATATTCCATTTACTATAGAAGTTCCGAGGGAGTTCATTAAAGGAATGTTTCCAATAAAAATTGTTTGTTCTTGCATATCCTTACTGGTTTTCAAAATTAATCCTGCGGATACATATAATTTAGAAGAATATGTGAGTGATTCATATACAGCATCCCTTTCTTTTATCAACGGTTCCACCAATTGATATGTTTCCACAAATAATTGAAATTCAATTTCTTGATCTGTATCTTCAATTTTTGGAAACTTATCAAGTTCTTCTGTTAAGCCCCGATCCATGAACCCACAAAATCCTTCAAATTGTATCTGATTCAACCCAGGTATTGTATACATTTCCCCATTTTCATTCCCGAGCATTTTGAATTTCCCATTTATCAAAAAAATCCCATTCTTTTCTCATTCTTCATCGAATCATATGAATCGATCTAATAATGATGGAATTGAATTTCTATTCTGTTTACTGAATCACATGAAATTTTATCTAACTCCATATACCATATAATATATATGGAATGTATGAAATGCGTATGAACGGAAGAAGAAAAATTATACTCAAATTTTAATTTATATTTATAACAAACAGCTACATAAAAGAATTGATAAATGCCATTTAGCCTTATGGAGTTTTGTATAGAATATCAAAAAAAAAAATAATAA
>NW_028323043.1:3481718-3482965 GCF_047325235.1 Durio zibethinus | reverse complement strand
ATATCTTTCCGGCTAAGTAATGGGAAACCTTTCTCCTCTTACATGAATACAATTTTCATTTCATCCGGGAAAATCCATCTTTTTCTAAACAATGTCTTTGTCATTTGATCCAATAGCCTTCCGTTAGATAGGAACAGATTTGATAAATACTGATAACTCTCGGATGGAGTATTAGAACGGAAAAATCCATTAGATAATGAACTATTGGTTCTAAGCAATCTCTGGCGATGAATCAAGACTTCGAAGTGCTTTTCTTGCCTATTCTTGATAAACCAGTTTTCATACATAGATGTAAGAGGATGATATTTTCTGGAAATTTTGACAGTAAAAGTCAACAACCCCTTTAACATCTCTTTATCTGCAAAGAATTCTCGGTGTGAAAACACAGACTGATCTTTGAATAGGAAAAAGAGTGGATCCGCAGGGTCCCAAATGAATTGGCTTATTTGAAAAAAGTCTTGTTCATTGGAAGATCTATATCGTGCCTGGTACTGCATGGTTCCACTCTGCAAGAACTCCGAATCATTCTCTTGAAGCTCATCCTCTTCATCATAAATGTGAAGCTCATCCTCTTCATCATAAATGTGAAGCTCATCCTCTTCATCATAAAAGATCCGCTTGTCCCGAAATGACCCGGCCCAATAGGGAAATCCCAATTCATTGTGCCTTTCGATACAATCAAATAGAAAGCCCCAAGGGTGCCATATTCTAGGAGCCCAAACTATGTGATTGAATAAATCCTTCACTATCTGTTGCGGGTCGAGTACTTCTTCTTCTCCTTCTTCTACTTCTTCAAACTCCAAAAACTCCGGTTCGTCTTTTTCATAGAGAAATCTCTGATCAACGATAGAAGATAATCCATTTTGCATCATATATAAGGGATTCCCCGGTTCGGACCGAAGAAGCGATGTCACTCGATCATTATCAAACCGACCGCAATCTTTTTCTGTCCGTGAGGATCCCACCAGAGCGCCTTCTACTTCTAATAGGCCATGAACTAGATCAGAATCATTCTCAACGAACCCAGAAGAAGTGATCCCACTTTTTTCATCGGATCCGGGTGGAGACCAAAGGTCTTGAGCGACCGATCCGGCAGAACAACTCAAAAGATAAAGAAGTATCGTTAATTTCTTCATGCTCGTTCCAAGCTCGAAGTACCATTTGTACAAATAAGGATCCCCTTCGTTACCTGATTTCCTCTTTATATAGATAGATATAGGATCTATGGGGCAATTACTTAGAAGTAC
>NW_028323043.1:3464218-3471718 GCF_047325235.1 Durio zibethinus | reverse complement strand
AAAGTAATATTTCCACTTATTCATCAGAAGAGACGTATCCTTTGATGCCAGAATTGCCTTTCCTTGATACCTAAAAAAATGTATGAAAGGGTCTTTGAACAACCATAGGTTGTTCTGAAAATCATTATAAAAGACTTCTACAAGATACTCTATTTTTCCATAGAAATTAATTCGTTCAAGAAAGAATCCAGAAGATGTTGATCGTAAATAAGAAGATTGATTACGGAGAAAAAGGAAAATGGATTCGTATTCACATACATGAGAATTATATAGGAACAAGAATAATCTTGGATTAAAAATAGAAATAGATTTCTTTGGAGTAATAAAACTCTTCAAATTACAATACTCGTAGAGAGAGAACCGTAATAAATGCAAAGAAGAAGCATCTTTTATCCAGTAGCGAAGGGCTTGAACCAAGATTTCTAGATGGATGGGGTAAGGTATTAGTACATCTAACACATAATTTAAATGTGAGAATTTGTCCTCTAAAAAAGGAAATATTGAATGAATTGATTGGAAATTATGGGATTTTGCGACTTCTTCCCCTTGTGAGTAAGATACTAATCGTAAGGAAAATGGAATTTCCACAATGACTGCAAATCCCACCGATATCATTTGAGAATATAAATTATTGTTGTGCCCAAAAAATGGATTTTGGTTGGAATCATTAGCAGAAATAATCAAATGATTCTGTTGATCCATTCGAATAATTAAACGTTTCACAATTAGTGAACTGAATTTATTACCATAACCCTGATTTTCCAAAAAAATCATCGATTTATTTAAACCATGATCATGAGCAAGTGCATAAATATACTCCCGAAAAATAAGTGGGTATAGGAAATCATGTCGGCGAGATCTATTTAGTTCTAAATATACTTGAAATTCCTCCATTTCAAATTCGATTTGAACCAAAGTATAGGGGATCTATTCGGTTATCAAATGATACATAGTGCGATACAGTCAAAACAAGGTATTATAGTAAGAAAATAATAGATACCTCGGAGACAGGTAGATTCATCAACGGATTCTCTATCCTATCTTTTGCCATCTAATTGATTTATGTTCGTTATAGGATAAGAAGATGGCTAGAAATCCTTTATTTTTTCAACCCAATCGCTCTTTTGATTTTGGAAAAAAAAAAAAAAATATCTTTTCTTTATCAATATACTGCTTCTTATACACATTCATGTCTAACCCATAAAGGGAATAACTAATAATTAGGACTCATAAAAAAATCGATAATTTACTCATGAGAAAAACCTTTACCGCATTAGGCACTAATTTATTTTTAACGTTTAATTAGATCGGGTAATCATTCAAATTGCGAACAGAAGCTCGTTACTTTTTGTTTCCCTATAATTGGGGCCGTAGAGCTCTATCCATTTATTCACTCGACCCAACTTTGAATTCAATTAATTTTTTTTGTTCCGCACCAAAAATTCAAAGACGATTTTTTTTTTTGGACTGATCCGGAAAAAAAATGGATTCTTAGAATTCTCCATTGATACGACATGCTCTTTTTTCCATCCACTCCTTTCAGGATCAGTCGTGGTCTTACAAACTGTACCGATGGTATGAACGAATCCCTTTCTTCATACAAATGTGTAAAAGATGCTAGTCGCACTTAAAAGCCGAGTACTCTACCGTTGAGTTAGCAACCCGAAAAAAATCGGAATAAAAAAAAAATGGAATTGCACGAGGCAATCAAAACATGAAATTAGCAAAAATTTGAATAAAATAAAAATACACGAAATTCTAAGATAAAAACATAGAAATAGAATAAGTGAAAATTTGTGGACCGCCTCCTGTCTTATTCATTCCATTGTTATCCATTTTTTTTTTTTTTTTTCAATACAATATACAATTACAATAAAAAAAACTTCTTGTATCACAACAAATTCAAAGAAAGAACCCATTATTTGAATGAAGTGAAGTGCCAAACTTGTGGGCGGGGATAAATAGATCTATTTATCTACGATCGAATTATATTTGTTCGATACACTGTTGTCAATATGATTGTAAATTTTGAATATAAATGTTGAGAAAAGAATAAAGAATATAAAAAAGACTATAAAAAAATACAATGAAAAAAAGAATTAAGTCAATTTTTTTTTTTTTTTTTATTATATTGTATTTTTTATTATTAATTATTAATAATATTTATTATTATAATATTTATTATTTTTATTATTAATAATATTTATTATTATAATATTTATTATTTTTATTATTAATAATATTTATTATTATAATATTTATTATTTTTATTATTATAATATTTATTATTATAATATTTATTATTATAATATTTATTATTAATTATTTATTATTAATTATTATTATTTATTATTAATTATTATTAATATTTTCTATTTTTATATGTTATTTTTTCTTGTTATTTTCTCTGTTTTTTTATCTTATTTTATGTTATTTTTTTTTTTTTATCTTATTTTATGTTATTTTTTTAAATGCAATTACTTCATTTATTCAATTGATCTTTTTTCTCTATATTTTATATCAATAAAATTAGCTCAATAAAATCTGTTATAGAACACGGTATTCTATAGTAGCAAAGCAATAAGAAATACGAATAATAAATAAAAAAGTATGAATAAAACAAAAGAGGGGGGAGGAAATTATAAAGAAAAATTTATACAAAGCTAGATATGAGTCATCCACCCCCTCTTTTTTGTATTTCATTAATTGAATTTTGTTTGATTAAGACTAAGTTCCGTAAAAACCCCGGCCTTCTTTAAAATATCATGGACAGTTCCTGTGGGTTGAGCTCCTTTTTCAAGGAAATAGAGAATAGCGGGAACATTCAAATGGGTTTGATTATTTATCGGATCATAAAAACCAACTTTTCGAAGATCTCTTCCCTCTCTTCGGGATCGAACATCAATTGCAACGATTCGATAAACGGCTCATTGGGATAGATGTAGTTAAATAATACCCCCCCCCTAGAAACGTATAAGAAGTTTTCTCCTCGTACGGCTCGAGAAAAAAAAAAAAAAATGATTAAAAGTTATGTCTATTAAAAGTTATGTCTATGTATGGAATTATAATGTATGTAATTAGAATGTCAAAAAGATCCATAAACCCGGCAAATCAATTAGACATTTAAACCCGTCTTTTTTTTTTCAAAAAAAAAGAAGAAAAAAGCATTCGTACTCTCATAACTCAAGTCAAATAACTCTCAAAATGCTCAAAAAAAAATCCTTAGGCATTCTTTTATTGAGTGGTCTCTAACCCCTTTTTTTGTTTGTCTCGTTTAGAATCGATTTCGATTCTTCATTTTGATCTAGTTGTTGAGACAATTGAAAAGGGTATTTCCTTGTTCTAGGATCCTTTATCTTTGTCTTGAATCATTGGGTTTAGACATTACTTCGGCGATATTTAATCATTTCAAAAATGGCAGCAACATGCCCCTTTTTCTCTCTTTTTTTCTTTCTATCAAAGAATCATATGAACGATTAATTCCCGCATTATACACTTTTGATCGAAAGAGTTTTACCAATTCCAACAATTTTTCTTTTTGATTTGAAAATAGTTTGAATCGGAGCTTTTCGATTTCTATATCAAAAATAGACTTACGAAGTTGTTCCAACTTATTTATTTCCATTAATTAACCCTAGATCCTTGCCCCTGAAAAATGGATGTTTCTCTTCGAGCTCCATCCTGTACTATTTACATTACAACCCAACAAAAAGACGGATTATAATAGAACAGAACAAAGGATGTCGAGCCAAAAGCACCTTCATTTCTACATAATGGAAGGTGGTGGGTTTTGACATCCACAGCCGATCATGTCCTTCAAGTCGCACGTTGCTTTCTACCACATCGTTTCAAACGAAGTTTTACCATAACATTCCTCTAGTTTGGAACATTGATTCAATTATGGAATCATGAATAGTCATTGGTTCAGTCGATACATAGTAATCTATCTATACTTTTTCCTTCTATATGAAATCAATTTCCTTCTATATGAATCTATATGAAATAAATAGATAATTTAGGAAGAAAAAGCCTCAATAAGAATTCAAATTAACCCATATTGTATGAATACAATATATTTTTATTTTTTTATACTTTTATTAATATTAAGCTTTTCTATTCTAATTAATAAGAAATTAATAATATAATTAATAATAATAATATTACGAATATTATAAATAACACAAATAAACTAATCTTTTTGAATCTGCCTTGCATCTTCAAATAACTCGATAGATCAAATAACTCGATAGAATAGATTCGCCAATCTCACAGTTCTTCGAGTGCCAATCTTAAGAAATCATTAAAAATCAAAAGCAAGAATCACATTTTCTCCAATATTTGACTCTTAGAAAGAAGGTTGTTAAAAAAAAAAGAGCAATTTAGATTCGGATATCGTTATTCTGATATATAAAAAGAGTAGGCTCTGGGACGAAAGGATTCGAACCTTCGAATAGCGGGACCAAAACCCGTTGCCTTACCACTCGGCCACGCCCCATTTAGATTTCTATTTGAAACTACTAAACACTAATATGGGTATTCCCTGTTCGTCAATTCCAGTTCCAAATAACTATGGAATAGATTAGATTCTTGCTAGGATTTTGGCACGTATGGATAGAGAATTAAACCGAATTTATTGATCATTACATATAATTCAATTAAGATATTGTATGAAAGTATGATTTCTTCTATTCTCTTGTAAGAATTGAAGGCTTTTTGATTGGGTGAGTTCAAAGAAGTATTGTTTAGTCTGCCTTATTTTCCTTTCTTCATTTTTTTCCTTATATCAAAAAACATATTAATAACTCAATCAAAATTATCTCCAAGAACAAAATTTTGTTATGCTTAATCTTAATATCTTTAATTTGATCTGTATCTGTTTGAATTCTGCCCTTTTTTCGAGTAGTTTTTTATTCGCCAAATTGCCCGAGGCCTATGCTTTTTTGAATCCAATCGTAGATTTTATGCCAGTAATACCTGTTCTCTTTTTTCTCTTAGCCTTTGTTTGGCAAGCTGCTGTAAGTTTTCGATGAGATCCTTAATACTGTCCTAGAAAAATTCATGATTTATTCAAGAAAAAAAAATTGTAACAATTGAAAAGATTAGATAAGTCTTACACTATGAACACTATGAACGAACCGAACCCTCAATTCAAAGATTGAAATTCTTGGATAGCCATGATAAAGCTGGATCATCCCATTTCCTCATTCTGACCCTTTTTCGCCGAAGAACCCTATTTGGATTAAAGTCCGCCACAATATATAATTGTTGGTATAAAAGAATTTTTTTTTGTAATGAAAAACTCAACTCTTATTATAAATGAATTTCTGAAAATTCTTTTCGATTTCTAGAAATTCTAGAAATCACTTTATTTCTTGGTGTCAAAATAGGCTATGTAGTATAAAAACGAGGAATCTATTTTCGTATAAAAATAGAAAAATAAAAATTGCGTATAATTGCGTATATATATAAATAGAAAAATAAAAATTGCGTATAATTGCGTATATAAATAGAAAAATAAAAACGAAGAATCCATTCTCTTCTTTTTACAAAAAAATTCTATGGGAGGTTGTACAATGCGTAATCTTAAATTCGTTGTTTACACCGCAACGATATTCTTTGTTTCTCTCTTCATCTTCGGACTCCTATCTAATGATCCGGGACGTAATCCTGGTAATCCTGGACGGGAAGAATAAAAAAGGGAGAGTTCCTTGCTTCATTTTTATAAATGGTATTAGGATTTGATCTATTCCACTGTCAAAAACCGAAATGGAAAGAGAGGGATTCGAACCCTCGGTACGAATAACTCGCACAACGGATTAGCAATCCGACGCTTTAGTCCACTCAGCCATCTCTCCTAATTTAGAAAAGATAATTACTATGTTACAGTTACAGCACGCAAAAAGAAATGCTTGAAAAAAGCCCTCTTTCCTTTGTTATATAGACCTTTGTTATTTTGTTATATAGATTTTTATTTATTTATATTTTTATTTATTTATATTAATATATTAATTATATTAATTTTTATTTATTTATATTAATATTAGAGTATTATTAATCTTATTAGGGTATTATTAATCTATATATCTATAGATTCTTAATTTTATTATATAGAATATAAATATATACAACTTTTATCAGTAATTCCATTTCATTTTGATTTCGCTCAAAAGGGACTTTTTTATTTCCAATTTCCACGGACCGGCCGGGTACTGACCCGGCCGGGCTCATTTTTTTATTTTCAACTCAAATAAATAATTTTTTCTATGATTCTGCGATCTGACTTGTTGTAACAAAAAAATCTTGTTATTGGATTGAATCAACAATCAGAAGCAGAAGAAGTACTATTTCCGTTCCTATGATATAGAATCCAAATATCATTTCGATTCTTTCTTTTCTTCCTCTTTCTTTTTATTTACATTTATTTTACTAGAATAACTAGAATAAATAATAAAAAAAACTATGGATTTTTGCACAATCCATTTTTATGTTATGACTAAGTTCTTTTGTCGAACCCTATCTATCAAAACTCCTATAACAAAGGAAAGAAGTTTTTATTTAGTTATTTTTATTTAGTTATTTAAATGAAATAACTACTCTTTTCCTAATTTTATCAAGTCTTCTGACAAAAGGCGGCAAGGCTCTAATTTTCAGGATTTTTTATCCCCCTATCTTGTGATCCTATCTTGATTACGCCCAATTCCCCTGTTCGACAAAGGGTCTCTTTATATACAATAATCGCATTGTAGCGGGTATAGTTTAGTGGTAAAAGTGTGATTCGTTCTATTAATCCCCTTAATAGTTAAGGGGTCCTTCGGTTTGATTCATATTCCGAGCAAAAACTTTATTTCTTAAAAGGATTTAATCCTTTACCTCTCAACGAAAGATTTGAGGAAGAATATACATTCTCGTGATTTGTATCCAAGGGCCAATTAAATTATATAATTATATGATTATATTCTAAATTGAAAAATTGGATTATGAAATTACGAAACATAATTTTTTTTTTTTTTTTGAATTGGATCAATACTTCCAGTTGAATAAGTATGAGGAAAAAATCCATGGATAAAGATAGAAAAGTGTATTTCTAATCGTAACTAAATCTTCAATTATTTTTTGATAGGATAGATTGAAGCAAAATAGCTATTAAACGATAACTTTGGTTTACTAGAGACATTTACATCTTGTTTTAGCTCGGTGGAAACAAAATGCTTTTCCTAAGGATTTTCTCAAATAGAAATAGAGAACGAAGTAACTAGAAAAATTGTTCTAATCCCACTCTTCTAGAAGGATCATCTAAAAAGCGAATTGTTTTGAATGCATTAAAGCTAACATAGATGTTATGGGCCGAATTCTTATTTCATTTCATTCCCGCCTTATTTATATTTTTTTTCTATTTATTTCTTTTTTTTTTTTTTTATCCATCTTCCATAAAGGAGCCGAATGAAACCAAAATTTCATGTTCGGCTTTGAATTAGAGACGTTAAAAATAATGAATCAACG
>NW_028323043.1:3459218-3461718 GCF_047325235.1 Durio zibethinus | reverse complement strand
CGGGCTTTTTCCAGCTGTTCAATAGCCCCCCCGCGTAGTTCTTCTGAATTTCGAATAGTATTCAAGATCCTCTCTTTTCGATTATCTAATAAATCACTTAATGAAAGTAGATTATCTTTACATTCATTTTTTTTTTTTATTTCAAAAATTCCATGATCCCTTCCCGAACCAAACATGAATATTTCGATTCATTTGGCTCTCACGCTCAATTATTTCTTATTTATTGGGACTTAATTCCCATATCTTTTTTTTTTTTCTAATGTAATGAGCTTACCCTCTCCCTCTCTTCTCTATTCATATTCCAAAATATCGAAACTGATCACTAATCCAAGACCAGAATATTCGGAGGATTCTTCTGACCAAAATAGAAAATATATCAAAAAACTAAACTAAAAAGTATAATAAATAAATAATAAATAAAAAATTTACATATAATTAATTTATAATAATTTATAATTGTATAATTGTACTTAGAATTGTATAATGTATAATTGTAATTTGTCAGCAAAGTTGTTTCTTTTTTTTTTTTCTTCAAATTCAAAGAATTCTTCTCACTTTATACATAGGTCATCGATTCAGCATTGGAAAAAGGGGCTCGAATCGTTATCGACATGAGTGTTTTATATCGAAAAAACATTTTCCACTATTTGAAAATATTTCTGTATTTATTAACATAGTAGTAGAAAGAGTACCCTGCTGCATCTGAACTTCAAACAGTTTGGCCTTAACCATGTTAATGGTCCCGGATTATTGGTTAATAGAGAATCAAAGTCGATGTACCAATGAATGACGAAATGCTATGGTTCTTAAATATGATTTTGAAATTTATTCAGAAGTAATTCGCGGGATCATGCACTCTTTTCTTTCCTAGTTATAATGAAAAAAAGTGCAACTGGGTGAATCCAGCCTATTCTTGAAATAAACAACTCGCACACACTCCCTTTCCAAAAAAGATCAATACACCAAGGACTACACTTAGATTTATTGGATTTGTTGCTAAAATATCGGTATTAAATCCGAAACTCCCGGCGGATGGCCAGTGACCCAAGGAAAGGAAAGAATCGGTTACATTTTTCATATGATCTCCTATTTTATTTTAGATAGACTAAAAAAAAAAAAAAAGAACTCGGTTCTTTTTTTTGTATTATATCACTTTGACTCCTTTTCTATTTATTCTATTCTATCATATTTAGATTATTCTAATTATTCTAATTCTATGTATTTCTTTTTTTTTTTTAATAAATTATTAATTTATTATTAATATTAATTAATTTATTATTATTAAATTATTCATTATTATAAATTTTTATTTACCTACGTCTAAACGGAGTCAAAAATAGATTCTATTTAGCTAGAAATGTATTTTTTTTTTTCAGTTGAAAATTCCCAATAATAATGATACTTATTAGAATTAGGGGGGGGCGGGTTTCATGTCAATGGCAAAATACCTCATTTGTTGCAACACTCCTTTAAACAATAAAAAAGGTTTCTCTTGAACTAAGAAGGGGAAGGAAGAAAGCGAGTCAGTGTGATAATTCCTCATCCTCAAATTAATCCTTCCCATGGATTATTGTCCCAACAAATAAGTAATTGTAGGGGTGAAATCTTGATATAATTCGAAAAAGCGAGGAGTAAGTCCCAAGCCATAAAATAAGAAAAAAAAAATACACAATTCTCATGTTTATAGGATTAAACAAAGGGATTCGCAAATAAAAGTGCCAATGCTACAACCAGCCCATAAATTGTTAAAGCTTCCATAAAAGCCAAACTAAGCAATAAAGTACCTCGTATTTTTCCCTCTGCCTCGGGTTGTCTCGCGATACCTTCTACAGCTTGGCCCGCAGCAGTACCTTGACCAACTCCAGGTCCAATAGAAGCAAGCCCGACAGCCAACCCAGCAGCAATAACGGAAGCGGCAGAAACCAGTGGATTCATGATAAGTTCCTCGCACCAAAATAAAGAAATGGTTAATGATACAATCATCCAATGAATTTTTACTTAATTATATTATTCCATCACTAAGATTCAACCTGCCCAAGTAACTAAGAACTCCGAATGGAAGTGAGAATATTATTGAACCGTCAGAACTATTTCGATATCTTTTTTTTAGTTCCTATCCACTGGATTTTTTTGAATCCGCGCATACTTTGTTCTTCCATTTCTTTTTTTCTAACCCATTCTTTGCTTTGAATTCTTCGTTTTGTCTTTATTTTATCTCTTTATTCATTCAATTCAGAGTCAAAGACGAAACAGAAGAACTTCTATTCTTCTATTGGAATCCCTATCTAAATCCACAGTAGTAGGTGTGGATTAGATATATTTTGAGTTCATATATAACTAGTCAATATCTAATATCCCATATACATGTGTTTCTTACATAACGTAAACCAACTATTCATATCTTAGATTCAATCGGATTCTAGAATTATTCCTCAAAGGATGGACAAGAGTTGGCTTATAGCCATTAGATTCCATATACCTAATTCTACCCCCCCTTTTT
>NW_028323043.1:3441718-3446718 GCF_047325235.1 Durio zibethinus | reverse complement strand
AGCCCATATCCTTGCTTTTCTATCAATCTCTAATTCGAACCTCCCCCCCCAATCTGATATTATGGTACCAGTATAGACCGAAATTCCGTTAGGATCCAATTCTGATCGATAATAGATACCGGGGCTTTGCAATATTTGATTGATCACAATTCTGTATATTCCATTTACTATAGAAGTTCCGAGGGAGTTCATTAAAGGAATGTTTCCAATAAAAATTGTTTGTTCTTGCATATCCTTACTGGTTTTCAAAATTAATCCTGCGGATACATATAATTTAGAAGAATATGTGAGTGATTCATATACAGCATCCCTTTCTTTTATCAACGGTTCCACCAATTGATATGTTTCCACAAATAATTGAAATTCAATTTCTTGATCTGTATCTTCAATTTTTGGAAACTTATCAAGTTCTTCTGTTAAGCCCCGATCCATGAACCCACAAAATCCTTCAAATTGTATCTGATTCAACCCAGGTATTGTATACATTTCCCCATTTTCATTCCCGAGCATTTTGAATTTCCCATTTATCAAAAAAATCCCATTCTTTTCTCATTCTTCATCGAATCATATGAATCGATCTAATAATGATGGAATTGAATTTCTATTCTGTTTACTGAATCACATGAAATTTTATCTAACTCCATATACCATATAATATATATGGAATGTATGAAATGCGTATGAACGGAAGAAGAAAAATTATACTCAAATTTTAATTTATATTTATAACAAACAGCTACATAAAAGAATTGATAAATGCCATTTAGCCTTATGGAGTTTTGTATAGAATATCAAAAAAAAAAATAATAATTCAATTTCTACCATTATTATGATATTCCATATTCCAATCCGATTGAATACCAGAAAAATGAAATGAATTCCTGATTTGATCTGTTCGTTGAGATAAAGACAAAATAATCATAAAATATATATCGGGAGAGAGTTGATTTTTCTAGCACTTAATTTTTTCATAGATTCCATTGTTCTGTTCAAAAAATGATTCGCAGAGAAGAGAGATGTTTTTACCCATTTTTTAGTTTTTTATTTTTTAGTAGAATATTTAGAATATGATTGAAGTGCGTACGAAAAGAGGGCTTGTATTTATTAAACATATGCAGATATAGCATTTCTATTTATATATGTCTTTCCTCTTTTCTTTTTATTCCATTATAGCTCTCTAGTGGAGACAACACATGGCGTGCTCTATCAAAAATTCTATTTTTTCTTTAATTTTAATCTATTCAATGAAAAATTGAAACACGATAATTTCTTGCTGATTCCCTATGGACATCATATCTAGATAGATAAAATACCTCATTAGATAACTAGAGCTGTGTAACAACTTATGTTCGGGGGTTTACATAGACTCATAATTGCTGTTATATTATTATAATATAATTTATAATTATATAATTTATAATTGAAATTAAGAAAGTTTTTTTATTGAATTGAAAAATTGAAAAAAAAAATCAATACTAATTAGTTATGTATCCATTTTTATTTTCTTATACCATTAGAGAAAGACAAGTGAAGAAGAATCGTCCATAAATTTGCCGTCAATAGTTAATAGTTAATGGTTCCAATTTTTTTGTCCTGCATTTTTACTTTTGTAACTGAGAATCCACATTTTCTTTTTCAATAGAAAAGAAAAAAGAAAGGGAAAGTTTTTGTTTTTAGATATTGTGTGTCTTGAGATACTATAACCAATTGAAGGTATGGATCCAATCTAAAAATAAAAAGGGGATACTCTCATTTTTTTGTTTGTAGCCTTTTGGCGACATGGCCGAGCGGTAAGGCGGGGGACTGCAAATCCCTTATTCCCCAGTTCAAATCCGGGTGTCGCCTGATCAACAAAAAACGCGAAATCCTATATTCTGTTTTGCTGATATAACTCGACCAATTTTCTCCGGCAAAAACAAGTGTAAGAAAAGGACTCTTGATACTTTCTTGATTATAAACTTGATTATAAACTTCCGGAGGTTTTGTTTTCTAAAGTGTTGTAAATCCTTACGTCTAGGATTCAAGGAAAAACTAGAGTAGTGGAAGGGAATGAGTAAATCTTGATATGGTAGCCCCTCCCCTACTAATAGAGGGGCTACTATCGGAGTCTTGAATTAGATTGGATAACGGGAGTGTTTAATTAACTAATGAATGGTTGTAGAAGGGTTGGAAGATACTTTGTATACAGACTGATGAAAGTCTCTGAGTGTTCAGGCATCCAATCAATATTAGATTGGATGGATAATTGGCTTTTACTTAATAAGGGACACCAAAAGAAAGAAGAAGTCTTATTATTGCTACATGTGAGTAACATTCTTTTGATACTTCCAAAAGTGTTACTGCGTATTTTGCTTGTGCTTAATGGTTCTCGATTTTACTAGAAATCATATAAGAACTTGTTATAAGCGGATTTATTGAAGTGTTTCATCAACGGTGGTGTGTCAGAATTCCCTTTTCCTTTTGACTCTGCACCGGTAATTCCACTATTATTAGTGAACAATAATGGAAAAATTCCTTCCTATTTGTTTCATATTCATAGAAATTAGGGGACATAATACACATGGATATAGTAAGTCTTGCTTGGGCTGCTTTAATGGTAGTCTTTACATTTTCCCTTTCACTCGTAGTATGGGGAAGAAGTGGACTCTAGGGGTACTTCTAATTGGGTTGAGGAATCAAACCGTATCAATTGTTTTCTAGATCGTTTTGCAAAGCCTTTTTAACTATTTTATTAGTCTTCATTTCGAAATTCTTGGATTCTAGTGGAGTAATGTATTCTATGAATAATACCCTTTCAATCAAAATCAAACAAACATTTCAATAATTCCCATGTTCGTATTTCGAAAGTAAAAGGGATACGGATGATAGGCAATTTATTAAAAAAAAAAAAGAATTCTTCCTAAATTTTCTATTTTGATGAACCAGCTCTTACCAGAGTTATATATGGACAATGAGGGACAAGGAACCCCCCCCCCTTTTTTTTTTCTGTATTTGTTTGTTTTTATTTCCTTCCCTCTTTACTGTTACTGTTCAAAGAGAAAAAAAGTAGTTCTTTTATTTAATAAGATCTTGCCTTAGTGTAGTCACATATTGCACACTTACCCCCTGTTTTATTTATTATTTTAGGAATTTTATTTATGCCATGCTTTATTGACTCATTTCATATCATGGATCAAAGAAAAGAAGTTAAATTAAAAATCGGTTCCATGAAATGAAAGAATTAGAAAATCGTAAGACTTGCCTTTCAATTATTTCAGATTGATTGAAATCAACACAAATAAAATAGATCAAGCGAAGAAATAAAATTGAGATACTATGTACATTACATATATTTCATTACATATATTTAATTGATATCGACATGTATGAAGATACATATTGTAGATTCATCTATATTAAGCTTGTATCTTTATACATTACAATAATAGATATGGATAGTATGGTAGAAAGATTCATATTTTTTTTCTACCATACTATCGAGTTTGATAGGATACTGCTGATTCTAGTCCATTCATTTTATTTAATTTATTTAAGACGTGAAATTGGAATCCTTTTTTTCTTAAATCCTTGATAAAAAGTCAAGTTTCATTCAAATTAATCACTTTGACTGACAGTTTTTACGTATATTATAAGTAAAAAGGCGGTAGGAACTAGAATGAACAGCGCTGTAGCAATAAATGCGAGAATATTTACTTCCATAATTTCATTGTTTTTTTTACTTCGCAATAACTCGGGATTTAATCCCATAGAGATGATAAATTTGTCGCTTGTAAATTCAATGCGATGACTTACATTTCAATGACATCGAATCGGATCAATATCATGAATAACAATATCTAAGCTATCAAATCGATTCACCGTCGAGAATTGAATAGTATAACATAGGAAGCTCTTTTATCCACACCGAATACAAAATTGGATTCCTGGCCCAATCAAAAGAATTCCTTTCCTTTATTTCTATATATTCTTTTCCACTCTTTCTTTTCGATAATCTACCGCCTTCCTTGTACAATCATCTGATGATGTATCATCTGACTGCTTTTCCACTTTCACCGTTTACAAATAGTTTACAAATAAACCCCAACAAAAAATGGAAAGGAAAAAATAAATAAAAAAGGCTATCCTTGGGAATGAAATTCTTTCATTTGTATTCCCTTTCACAGAAAATGGAGGGATCAATTGATGTATTTTTTTTTTATTGTATCCGTCGGGACTGACGGGGCTCGAACCCGCAGCTTCCGCCTTGACAGGGCGGTGCTCTGACCAATTGAACTACAATCCCAGGGCAATAAAGAAAAGTGTACAGCATAGATATTCTTATGATTTCATTCAAGCCATTTTCTATTTAAATTTTAGATTCGAATCGCCGTGTTGTAACAAACAAAGGCGCGAGTGATATATTGATATCCATACGGGTATGCGCTTTAGTGAGAGCAACGCGGATTACTAGTTACTAGTAATCCTTTCGTTATTGCCAAATCGATCGATAATCAATTTTAAAATGAAAAAAAAAAAAGAGTCTTTTTTCTTTACTTTACTCTTTCTTTTCATTAAACTTTATACTTAATGATCCTGATATGAATCTAGATCATTATCAAGGTCAGAATTTATGGGAACAAATAAATAGAACAAATAAAAAACAAATAGCGGTAGGGATGGATATATCAGAAAATTGGACTTTTTTTATTCTTCCCTAATTTTTTTGTTTGGCTTTTCTGGAAAACAAAATACAAAAAAATGGGCATTTTATGTTATGGCGGATCAGCGAATTATTGGGCCGAGCTGGATTTGAACCAGCGTAGACATATTGCCAACGAATTTACAGTCCGTCCCCATTAACCGCTCGGGCATCGACCCAGGAAGAATCAATTATAGGTTTATTGATAATCCATGATCAACTTCCTTTCGTAGTACCCTACCCCCAGGGGAAGTCGAATCCCCGCTGCCTCCTTGAAAGAGAGATGTCCTGAACCGCTAGACGATGGGGGCATATTTGCCTG